>NC_085938.1:12126212-12429242 GCF_963556715.1 Cydia fagiglandana
GGCTTCTTGAGCTTAGCGTGGGGCTTAGTCAATTTGTGTAATCATGTCCTATAAATATTTATTTATTTATTTTATTTATTGAAATATCCATGCATTTGCTAAAATTTCACTACTCGTACTCGTCGTCAAAGTTCCAGTTATCCTGTGATAACACAACGCGATACCTGACCTCGACTATTTTGATAGTGACACCCATTTTGGTCTGATGGTAGGTAGCTGTTGGTTCCGCGTGGTCACGTTCATCGCTTCAATAGGAAAGTGATGAAATCAGAACGTTGGTGGTGAAACACTTTGTTAGAGTCTGGCTACTGAAATTTTACTTAAATGTTTGGCGGGAAATTAAAAAAATCTTGGGCTGGTCACACTTTGTGGAGTAGGAATTATAGTTTTGATACTAGACGATATTTTTGATATTCTGTGCACAAGTAAGGTACCTAAGGAAATAAGTTAAATAAACGTTTACGTGCACTCAAAGTCAGCTCATATAATTTCTACCACTATTTAAAGTACAGTCAACGACAAACACATATGTTTACGTTCCAATATTTAGATTTTATAGATATTTTTCAGAACTTTTAGTTTATCCGTTTCTTTATACACTTGTCCTATTTATGAGATTCGGGCATTAATAAATTCATGTACTTAATCAAAGTAATAGGCAAATGTTAGAACTAGTACTTGAAGTATCAAAACATTTATAGAGCACCAACCTCTAATTTGTTTACATTTGGTTAGGAGTTGTAAACATTGCAGTTTTTCATTATACAACGCTACACGTCAACTTCGCACATTGTCGTAATTATTTACGACCTTAAATAATAGTTTGCGAACCTCACTCAGTATAGAAATTATTAATATTATTTAAAATAAACGCCTTATAAACCGCAAACAATTTGAATGAATGACATAAATTGACAACTGACTTTTAGCTTTTTTTTTAAATCATAGACAATTGGTGATACAACAACGAAATATCTGTCAACAATTTTTGGCTAGCCAGACTCTAGAAGTTAGAATTGGAAAGAAAACGAAGCTCTTACAATGTATTTAATGCTTTCAGCGGCCTCCTAGCCTAGTCGATAGTGACCGTGCTTGCGAAGCAGGAGGTCCCGGGTTGGAATCCTAGTAAGGGCATTAATTTGTGTTTATCATAAAGTTCCTGAGCCATGAATGTTTTCTAAATATAAAATAATATAAATATATCTACGTCAAGTACCCATCCACAACTCAAGCCTTATTGAGCTTACTGTGGGCCTAAGGATGATGTATGTATGTATGTATGTATTTACTTTATTGTACATAGAAATATAAACACGAGAAACACAGTTACAGAGTCAATTAAATACAACAAAGGCGAACTTATCCCTGAATGGGATCTCTTCCAGTTAACCTTTGAGGAAATGAGTGGAACAGAAGTAATGATCTGTATAAAATTGTCCTATGTTTATTTAATTACTCCATGTTTTACATTGTTAAATTCAATCTACTTATCGACCTTTTTTGACCTTCTGATTGAAGATCTTGGCAATCATACTCAGCTTAGATCACTAGTTACTAACATCTATTCTCCTATCTTGCAGTATAGGTACAAAAAAGTAGTAATTATTACACAAGGAGAACTTCACACATGTGTACAGTTCTCCTTGTGTTATAATTACTAATTGAAATTTGTACGTATTCTGTAAACACAAGCGGAACACACCGCGATGGCCGCTGCGCCGGCGCGCCGCTCGTGAAGGCATCCTAGCCAACGCAAGCGCATCGTCGCAACCCATGTGTAATGTATTTTTTTTATTCAAATCTACTTTGTGAGTGCCGACAAGCAAGGCACACGTGATTTACACTCCAACGTACAAGCTTGCAAATTTAAAAAAAAACTGCCCGTCCATTGTTGCCACACGACGCGTTTTGTAGTTCCGTTTTTACCAGAAATGTTTAATTATTGAAAGCACGTCAGTGCCTTCGCATTTGGCAGGTTGTATAGAACAGTTTAAAGGATGTAGCCGGTACAACACGTTGCAAACAAGTCAAACGTGATGAAAACTTAGCTTGATTGCATTGGCCATTGGAATAACTGAAAGTTGTTTTTATTTGATCAAAGTCGCACGGAGCGCGTCGTTATCGGCACGTCGACGTGGCAAGGCATCTCTAAACACAATTTGAAGCCCATCGTGGATATAATAAACAGCATTCTTGATTTCTTTTCCTATGCCTGATGTAGCCTGAATGACTTCACGTTAATCGGAGATAACCTTTAATTACTTTGGAGACGTCGCACGTTATTATATTCGCTGAATAACATTAGTAATAATCGCTGATGAATTGTGCCGAGACCATTAAAGGTGTTGTAATGTATTGTTTAACAATTCTATTGGCAGTATTGGGATAAGTAAACATAAGTTTGAATATAGCAGCCGTTTAGAATGCTTCATTAATAAAGATGATAATAATATCCAATGTTTCATGTCCGAGTTTTTTGCTGAATTCAATCATTATTAATTTTGTCAATGCGATTTTATTTTAATCATTATTTTCAATCATGCATTTATGTAGGTAAAAGCGTACCAGAAACACAGTGGACTGTATGAGTGGTAAGTGACAACGACAGTGGAAACTTAACTCGAAGCTCTACGTAAAATACGAGTAGATTGAATTCACACGTTTACATAATTCTGGTATTCAAAAAAAAAACTGTTAATATTTAAAAAAGTAAGAACTTAAACCTAGTTACAATTTTTAATAACTAAGACTTTATTTGCTAGTTAGTGCGTTTATATCTTTAGTATTAGGTATATAGGCTTAGAGCTTTAGAGCCTTACCTTTTTTTTGCTTAATCATAGCTTGAGATGACAAATGACATGCGATAAAATGCACATAATTATAATTTTATATTCCAAAGAGTAGGTATTCGATTCCTAATAATTAACAATAATCAATTCCTTAAGTGAACATGACTAAGCCAGATCGATCATTGATTTTGTAAAAAAAGTTCGTCGGTACGACCCGTCCTCCAAAATTATAGTGTTTAAACGTTTTAATACAACGCTAAGAAATGTGCGTAAAAGTTATAAAATTCCGAACTTATAATATATGTAACACTGCCTTCTGGCGGCCATTACTTAGGTCGGAACTTGTTATTAAATTCGGCCTTATTTATTTATTTATGAGCATGTTTATTGTATGCGACGGCCTCTATCGGGCCGGTGCCCGCCGTCGTAGCTCGGTATTACATCTTCACGATATTATCATACATTTTCTGATGTTTGCTTACTTGCCATTGTGAAAATAACCTTACGGTACTATATACACATTAGGGGCATTGCACAATTGAGTCTCTAAGTATATTAATTGTTGATTTTTGAATATTAGGATAAGTATGAATTTTATCAAAGGAAAAAATTAAACGCAAAGGAACCTCCCATACCTATTTCATTAAAGTACGATTAGGTATGTAAGTATAGAGAAAGTGAACTCGTCGCAGTCCTTCCTCAGTGCTTTATATGAAATATCTCTATATTTGACATCATCATTATTATAGTATGTATATATAACGAGGTGTACAGATTTTTTATTTATTTATAAAATGATGCGACTAGACTCTTATTTTCTTTAAGCAGAAAAACTTATGTGAATTCGAGTTTAGGCGGATAACGCTATTGAATACTAAATAGTGTAATTTTGTATATATTTAAAAAGCTATCAAAACAAATATGGCTCGATGCATCTTTTAAAAGTGTTAGGGAGCCGCACCATCGCCTAACACCAAGGCGTGAACATTCAATCCGAGGCAGAATTATAATCCAGCCTTAATTACAGACGAGCTCGATCACATGAAATATCGGTTTGGGAGGAATATTCAAATGTACGATACAGGTGCTGCGGCCCGCCCCGGCCCCGGGCCTCGACACTTGCGCTCGCACCCAACCACTTGCACGGCCTCAAATGTTCCAACTTTATACACATTTATTGACTAACCATTCATTTACACAAGATTAGAAGTTTTGCTCACCATTGCCGCCATGTTTAGATCGGGTCTATCTAATTAAATTTGAAAAACTATCGCGCTGATCGGAAAACAAACAAAAAAACTGTCGCTCGAGATGGCAAAAGTTCCTCGCGAACTGTGCATTTCAGTTGCATCCGATAGGATCTTCTATATGCAAGGAACACAGAACTAAGTTAAGTCTTTCTCCTATCGCGCAGATTTATCTTTAAAACCTACTTGGCTCGGACTCGCGAGGAGCATTAGCCGTCTTCGTCTGAGGCAGATGCATCGTGCACGAATGGTGTTTTCCAATAATTTCATACTCGAGGCAGCATCGAAGAGTCATACTACGTATCTGCGGATCCATCTCTCGCCTTTGGCCACGCGCTCTCGCTATGTACGGCCCTTATTAAATGCAAAATACGAGTAAATTCATCTTTACATAAGCGCGATCTCGTTAACATTGCATTACCAATATTTTAAATGTATGTATGCTTTATGCGGGCTTTGTTGCAGTCGAGTCGTCTTTGCGATATACCGGGAATGTTCTGTCATTTTGAATAGCTTTTAGTTGCCTTACTGTTTTAGACTTCTAGGTGGTTACTGTTATAGTCGCACCAATAAAACTCTGCAGCGGATTTGATAGCCCACGCAGTGTAAGTGTTATTTATACGTCATAATTTCATAGAAATTTGACGTTTAAAATGACACTTGCACTGCGTAGGCTATCAAAATCGCTGCAGACTTTTTACTGTCTGACTATAGCAACTGTTAGTATTACTATCGATAAGTACCTAGCTAATAACACAAATATTTTTTGATCAAATTTTATCGTTAATCCTGCGCGGTACAATGAGTAGGTATAATGTATTTCGCTTGTCATATACTAGGTCCCGTCAACTGGGGTGAATAGGGAAGGCAAGGTGGATAAAGATAAAAACTGGGAATGACATTTACCTAATAATTTCTTTTAGACTACCCACACGAATTGTAATGTACCTAGAGTTAAACCAAGTAATGTTTGCGGCGATTTTGACAGCACACGCAATGCAGGTGTTACATATTTTAAACGTCAAAGTTCTATGAAATTATGACGTATACATAAATAACATACTGGCACTGCGTAATTGCGTAGGCTGTCAATAACACTTGCACTACGTGGGCTATCAGAATCGCGTCGGTGCAGAGTTTTCTTGGTCTAACTCTAAATGCTCTAATCTCTCTCTCTACCCATAGATAAGTAACATACCTACGGCATACGGTATATCTGCCAAAAGTGAAGCCGAAACACGATCGATGTGTGCGTACGACGCTCGAGTGTTTACGCTAAGCGCCACACACAAATAATGTTGCCAGTATTTCGTTACTTTATTCTCCCGAAAGTAGACGGATTTAAACAACTTAATTAGGTTTTTCCCACTAGTTACCACCAAGTGGTTGAAGGTGGTAACAACTGAGAAAAAAATCCGGTAAGTAATTATTTTCCACCAACTTCGCTTTGGTGGAAATTTTATTTTTCAGTTGATATCATTGGGGACAACTGAGAAAGGAAAATGTAAGCAGGTATTTACCACCAAACGAATAAAAATACCTACGTCGGTACAACACACCATATTTAACTACCTGGGTAGTCATTTCAAGTCAGTCCAGTGCCGGAAGTATGTAGCTTAAATATAATATGAACGATTTGACTCTATGAAAAACAAAAACAGTGTTGGCTGGCGTAGGCTCATCTCGATTCTCAAGCAGCTGCAGTAATTTCTTCTAGTTTCTAATGTTTCTATGCGTAGCCAAATTGTCGGTTGTGACGATTACGGCGTAGGTTACACCTGCGCCATCCTCACATTTACATAAAACGAAATCGCCCCGTGGACGATCCGGCACGGAATTCAGAATATCCATAAACGTAGCTGCCAGCACACTGAGGCCCATACTTAAAAACAAAATTAAAGGGGATAGCCGTACGATAATATGAATTAAAAATAATAAAACAAAAAAAGAGTCACGGATCGCCTCGAGTGAGTTTTTTTTAGTTTTTTCAAGCGAAGCCTGCGAACAGAGTACGGCCGATATCTCCTGACAATATCTTTGACGAGTTTTTTATGCTGCATTATTTTTAAATGAACTGATTATAAATGGATGTTGGGCGATTTAACGCCCAATCTAATTAGGTAAATGATATGTGTTTTCGAGAGAAGATGATGAAGATAGCGAGTTTGCTATTTATTGATTGATTTTTAATTGGGTGTTGTGATTGTTGAAGGCGGTTAATCGGTTTAATGGCACGGCTAACTTGTCGCTGGTTTTATTTTGGCGTTCTTAGCATGTTTCTATTTCATTTGGAGTGATTTAGTGACTTTTAATTTTTATGGCGTGGTAGCGTGACAAACATACAGCGGGTACAGTTTCTATAAAATACGATAATTCTAAACGGACTAAGTACTAATAAGAACAGTTATTCGGGTTACTTTGAATAATATTCATGACTTAAGTTTCGTCGTGCGCGAGGTTCAATATTAAAATACCTACTAATCTTGAATTTTATAACACCGCAAGTACCTACTTTTAACTTTTGGAGAGAGTTTAATAGTGCCAATGAAATAAATATTTTTAATAATATAATTTTCATGAATGTTACTTGACATGCATAGGTAAGCATAAGTAGATTAGGTAAGGTATAGGGTATAAAGTATAGGTAATAATTGTAGTCATTGTAAACGGTCTCCAAATGTTAACATTGTTGGCTACTTGTATTTACGATATTATACGTACTTATTCCAAACTGTAGGTATCTACTTTTTGTGGGGCTTCTTAACCACCATTTCTCCACTCCACTCTTTCTACGTAACTCTAATATAATCTGACCATAATAATTACTGCTATACTTAATTGCCATATTTTACAGAAAGTACATAGATGGTTTTGCTTACAAAATCTCTGAAATCCCTAAGTCCGTATAAATTCTTTCATTTTACAATACAATTAGGTACCTACAAATATTTTACAAAATTGTAGAAATATGTTTTGTTGTACGACATTACTATGATTTTAATTAAAATTTTCTTATCTTTGAAAAAATATAAGAAATAAAGTAGATACTATTTTTTTTATGTCGTGATCTTGTTAATTAAGTACGTATGTATAAAAGAAGGGCTCTACGAAGCAAACTATTTTTACGCCAATTATTAAAAAAAAATTGTTTACAATGAAGATTTTGTTAATTGACAATTGCATAGCTTATTGTAAAATTAACTGTAAGATAAACTTTTACAATAAAAAAATATTTTTGAAGTAGGTATGTATTTAAAATAGGAACTTACACATTTTTTTAATTTTTTTTATTAATATTTAATACCTACCTTAAAAAAATTGTTAATGTTACGTACTCGTTTTTGACGCCACGAGCGCATATCAAACATAAAGTTATAATTAATATTATAGAGATAAAGTTCCTAAAGTTAATATTTTTTTATTAGGAATTTCCTTCTCTTTAGGAATCTGTTTTAATATCTTTTTATGTTAATAGTTTATGAGATATTGGTCAAAAATTTAATATCATATTTTACACTTTTTTTTTTTACAACTGTTGCATATTTTTGTGTGATAATAAATGCTTCGAATGCATTTTTCTAGACATCATTCCGAATACAAAGGAGGCATCACACGTATTTTTAGGAACAGTATCTCTATTTTTCACCATTTTGTCGACTAGACCAGATTTAATTAATATGGCAAAGGGATTAGAGCTGATTAACCTCTTATTAAGGGGGAGGCCTATGTTCAGCAGTGGACGTCTTATGGCCGAGATGATGAACCTCTTATTATGTTAGACTTGAATTTTATTGGTTCCTTTATGCACAGTTACCAGCCATAATTTCTTCGACGACAATTTGCGTGTAGGTATAAATATTAAATATTTAATACCTTATTTTTTAATCGAACTATAAAAACATGTAACATTTTTTATTGGATCTGACTGAATTGAAAAACTTTACAGAGCGATATTGATATTGCGGTGATAATATGTTCATTATTGCTAGTAAACGCATCAAATAATGTAAGAACATGATTAAGGTGTGCCAATAAACGCCGTTTATTGCGGAGATATGACTTAATATAAGTTCAAATAGTTGTTCAATGTTCCGGGCTGGTATATTTTTTATAAACAGAATAGTATTTAATGAAAAAAGGGTTGTAACTGATATTAAAGTTAAGAACTAAAATATTAAAAGCTTAACTTTTATAAAAAAATGTATAAAATATATTTGTAGTAGGTAAATGTAGAATATGGTTTATTAATACCTACTACCTTACTACTAACAACCTGGCCCCTGTTTCACCAACGTGACAGGTGCGACGAATTGTAAAATCACTGTTGCTGACGTCACAGGCATCCATGAACTACGGTTACCGCTTACCATCGGGCGGGCCATATTCCTGTTTGCCACCATCATTGTATTATTAAAAAAAACTTTATGATATCGGAAAACAAACAGATATTTCTCTTGCTAAGTTTATGACAATTGTCACAAGAAACACTACAATTGTCACGAAATTCCGACATATAACTCATTACCTGTCAAGAATTACCTACAATTCTTCTAAATCTTTGACAATTGTCAGAAACTTCGCAGAAGGAATATCTGTTTTTTTCCGATATAATAAAGTTTTTTTAAATAATACAATGATGGTGGCAAACAGGAATACGGCCCGCCCGATGGTAAGTGGTAATCGTAGCCCATGGATGCCTGTGACGTCAGCAATAGTGATTTTACAATTCGTCACACCTGTCACGGATGTGAAATTGGGGCCTGAAGTGACATAGGAAAATGAATTTCAACTTGGAATTTTTAGTGTCAAAACGATAAAAAAATAATTTGTTTCAAATGTCACTTATGGTTGGATGAGAAAAAGGTTTAAGTAGGTATTAAAATTTTCAGAATTTTACATTTTACAGCGTAAATTGCCTACTAGGTACGTGGTAGGTATTGTACCACTTTACTAATACAACGATATTATCTAAAAATTTGCTCCTCGCTTGCGAAGACTACATGCAAAAATCCGAGAAATTTTATTAACACTGCCGTAATTCGTAAGTATATTAAAAGCTAGGCAATAGAGGCCTACTTTGCCCCCGTCTGTCCGACGTATGGTCATAACATAACCTAGTCGATAAAAACTCAACCTACAACATTGTAAGTACCTACATTTTCTGTCTTAAACCTAATATCACAGATTGCGATGTCAATGAAAATTGGAATGTGATGAATTAACGCCAGCAGTGTAGGTACGTTAGTGCAATAAGTAGTAGAAGGTCTTGAAACTTGTAAAGTACATACTTTATAAAAGAAGGGAGGGATTGAACATTCTAATCGCGACAGCAATGCTGCTTTATCAAGGAAATTGATAGTGACATCGCCCACCTCAACGCTAAGAGTGACATTCCATTTCCAACTTCAGCTGCAATACTGTTCATTTTACTATGGAAACGCGTCGCTGTCATTGTCAATTTCCTTAGAAAATGAACAGTATTGCAGCTGCAGTTGGAAATGGAATGTCACTTTAATGCAGCAGTAGGTAATGTTACTACAGTAAAGCTGCAGCAGTCACCTTCCAAATATTCTTATAATCTGAGCTTGTTGTTTGCTGGTTTAATTATCTGACTCTGAATTAAAAGCTGTAACTACTAAATTATCTTTGTTTCATTACTTTTAATTTTCAATTAGGTCATTATTTTTTCGCGTTTTTTTAATAACAAATTGGTGGCAGCTACGACTAGTAATAGTGTCATTAGGATGGCAAATGTAGCAGCGTTACTACTGCAGTGTTTCTGGTGAAACGTTGCAGCAACGGGGAATGGGCGATGTCATTGTCAATTTCTTCAATAAACTGAATCCGAATGTCATTATAATAAACTGTTATACTGTAAGGACGTGGAAATCGCAAGTGACACAGGTAAATAGACGTGTTGTGCCTCGAAGTTAGTCGTGAACGCGCGTGAGCAATGAGGATGTGTGTCGACTGCTGATCGGCCAGCTAACGTGGGAATTGGCCGAAGAAAGTGGCAAATCACATAGATTCATCTCGCTTCCTTGCTCATTGCAAACACGTAAGCTTCAATAAAAATTCAATTAAATTAAAATATAGCGGCCACTCTGTCTCGCCATTCGTGAAACCGTAAAAACTTTGAGAGCTCACCGAGAGCCAACGTCTTCAGGCGAGGCAACATCATAATTTAATGTGGCAAAAAGTTGTGTCTTAATAAATAAATCAACGGATTTTTTCACTGTCCATAACTTAAAGAAGTCGAGGCGGGAAATCCGATGGAAGTCGAAGGCGAAGTTTTAAAAAAGGAAACTGCTCTTGCGGCGGTGGGCCGCGCCGCGATTGGCCGAGCGCGCGGGGGCGGCGCGCCGGCCGGCGATTGGCCCGCCGCCGACGCACCGTAGGCGCGTTCATCTCGAAACGCGAACAAATAGATTTTTTTAAACAAAAGCAATTTTCCTATTCTTCTTGTTGGCTTTTGTATAGTTTGTTTTTGCCGAGCTTCGTTTTGTATTGTTTATTGTAGTCGAGTGCGCGACAATCCACTCCCGGGTAATTCTCAGTGGTATTAACACGACTCCTCCACTCGTATTGTTGCGTCGCGCCGGGGCCGCATGTAAATTTGTAAAAACAACAATTGTTATGAAAAACAAACGCAGCGAGTTGCAACAGACTATTGTGGGAGGCTGCGTCGATGATAGCTACCTAATTAACTTTGTATCAATAGGCATGCCTGACAATAGGCAGTAACACTCGGACAATAGTACTACACTCATTATATTTTGCATTAAGATTTTTCCGACAAGCTTTGATTTCAGGTTTGATAAATCAAATCATCCAGTGTCTACAAACCAATCGTCAACACAATGACTAGGCATTTTACTGAGTATTTATTCAGATATCATCTTGAGAAACCTTTCAGATTTCGGGTGACTTTCTTAACTGCTTTATACTGTTGTTATACCTAGAGAATCTATTAAGCCTAGAACTCTTTGCTGATGCTCATACTTACCTAAATACATAGGCAGTTTGTTGACTACTAGTCTTACTTAGTACTTTAGTAGTCTTAGTAGTCTTTCCATAAAGTGGACAACCGCGCGAATCGCCGTTCTATACAAATGTGGGGAGCACATTTTTCCCTCTGGATATTAACGTTATTGAAAATAGATTGACACAGTTTGATATAATCCAACTATACAGCTGTGCGTTTGATTTTTTTTTAGTTAGGTAAGAGTTCCTTGTTTTACAAGGGGGCAAAGTTGTTCTTTAACCGGTAGTGCAATATTGATACACGAGCAAGGGAAAGAATTCAAAATTGTACCACGAGCGAGCGTAGCGAAAGGTTCGGTAAGTGGAATCTTGAGCGTTGCAAATGTTTTATGTCACGAAAGAAATTTTGCCAGCGATTGAAACACAAAATTTATCACCACACCAACGCAAGGAAAATACTAACTGTGAAAACATCAAACAACATCAAATCCAAACGAACTTTATTACAGTTTTCATTCAAAATCATCATTTAAAAGTCAATTCTACCATACAGTCAACATGAGGAAACAACTCTAAATTTGCATTAAAAATTACTTTGCCACTCTTGTGGATAAAATGCAATCTTCTCATCAGTTTTGAACAATCAAGAGAACATTTATTAACTGGTATGGTGATTTAAATTGTATAAATTTGTTTATCGATCTTCGTTCCCATAATTATGTAATAATATTTTCAATAATGAAGGAAAATGGGGACTACATTCGTATGAAAGAGCGGTCGTTCCTCCTAAACATGTTTTCATTAGGACCATGTTTACACATTAATAATGATTATTGATAGACTACCAAGTCATGACTGGTAGCTACAGTCCGATTTAGCATTAGAAAGAACTTCGCAGAAGTAAGCTTGTGGTTCCAAATCCGGCACTTTTAGCGGTAATAATTTGAAGTAAATTATATTATGTATTGACCATGCTTCATTAGATAATTCAATAATTCGTAACAATTATAGAGCCTGATAAAAACTGCACGCTTGCTTCTGTGGAGTTCTTTCTAATGCTAAAAAAACGAACTATAAATAAGGCCGTTCCTCTCACCCCGACAGTGAGACCGTTGTTATACGAAGAAAATTACACCAAGACAGCAAACTTTCCTAATTTTTATTTTTTATTTATTAAACTTTACACATAAATTAACAGTATGACACCAAAGCACTTATGTGCACTTACTAATCACTTTCCTACACATTTACACGCCAAAAGAAGCGTTCTATTACATCTTAGTTGTTCAAGTAGGTACCAAAGTCCTATAACAAGGGTTCCCAAACTTTTCTTTATGTCGTAAATATAAGCAGGCAGTTATTATAGAGATTTACTGGGACAGTCACCAGGGTGGCATAATGTCGTGAACCGGTGGCGTGGAATATAAAATGGACGATTAAACAGGCAGACTTTAATCTGTATTAGTGCAGACGTGTTACGAATATAATGAACTACAACACTAGTAAGGCGAATGTTACCGTGCGATACTTTATGTTTACATTTTTAAACTGATTGCTATGTCACTTTAGCTTCTACGTAGTAGTAGCTAAGTACATAGCAAGGGTAGTTTGTTTGGCTTAGGTATTAAACATTATTTTTTTAACCGCCTGCAATCATTTGTATTTATTTGACGCGCCTATACGTTGCCATTATAACTTTTGTTTCTTATATTAAAAAATATGAAGTAGCAATGAATGAAATGCCAGGAGTTTATAACGTTGGTCAGTATAGTCACCTACCTATGTTTCCCAATTGAACATCATATCTGCATAGGTTTTTTGTATAATTGCAATCACAATTAATCAGTAAGGTAAACGTAACTACTGGTGCTCGACGCGGTCCCAGTACATGTCATCTTGAAACTTAATAAGTGATTGTCAATAGAGGTGACAGCAAGGTGTCATCTATATTGGGCATTAGCATGTCGAGCACTAGTACGTTTACCTTAAAGTAAACTTGACATTGTACCAACCGCTGCAAACCATTGCTTTAACATCAATCAGTGTGCACAAACGCGCGTCAGCCGTCACGACAAATCCACATTAGTAGGCGCGAGCGCAGGCCGGGTATCGCCCGAGAGCGCCCGAGAACGCCCGAGATGTTACGAGATTGGGCCCATTTTTCCTCCAAATTGCGCCCTTTGTTATGCAAAGCGCGCGGGCGCCGTGTGCGGGCGCAGCCGCTGGGTTCCGAGTTGTTTGTGCTCGTGTGACACGCCTTTATCGCACATCGCCCGTACTTTTTACAATGCGCTATATGACTCTGATTAGAATATTTCATTAGCTCTCAGTCTAACTAGCTAGTGACTAGACTATTTGCTTTTTAATTATGTCTATTCAATTTCAACACGACGGGAGGTCGTTTGGAAGGCTTAAAGACTACAGGAAGTCCAAATCCTCCTGAGAATATCTTACGTCCAAATTGAATGCTTACTTGTAAAAACTTAAGTTGAATCATCTTATAATCATTAGAAAGGACTTATTTATTTTTATGTTATACCTAATAATATGCACTTGACGCTGACAATGATGCTATTACATAATTATAAATTCTATACAGGGAGTCCCAGAACTACCACGTCACAGTGACACTGGAGGTAGTTCAACTCAATAGGATCCTAACCAGCCTAACATGACCCCAGTAAAAGTTACACGGTTTTCGAGTTATTAGTACCGAAAAAAAATCTGAATTTTCCCCATTGTACTAAAAATCTTAAAACAAAGGGGAAAATCCTCTATTAACTAGAAAACCATGCAACTTTTACTGGAGTCATGTTAGGCTGGTTAGGTCCCTCTTGAGTTGACCTACCTCCAGTGTCACTGTAACGTGGTAGCTCTGTCTGGGACACCCTGTAGGTAGATGCATGTTTGCTATTGCAATCAATTAATTAGCCAGGTACTAACACGGCATAAAGACATTTCTGCACATGTATCCATAGATAACAATCGGCTCGAGCACGCCGATCATCCATTTTATTATGAGTAGGTACTATACAACATGAGCTTCCATTGATTTCCCTACATTAATTGCGAGGATTGAACAACAAACACCCGTATTTGCCGTGATACATTTTAAGCAGCTTTCCTATTTCAAAGCAAATAAAGTCTGTATTCGCCTGAAACCTAGTTTATCGACGGAATTGGTTTTCATTTTAAAACGTTGAGCTGGGTTATCAATGATCGTGCCAATGCATCATATTTGTCGAGCGTTTCGTCATAGGACAGGGACGGATCGCAGATCGGAATCACATCGATAATGAAGCGCATGCATTAAAAATATCAGTTGCACTCACCTGTCCCTTTGCATTGATGGATAATAGAACGAACAACATACCACCTACTTAACTATGATGTAAATAGAAAATACTAAAACGCAGTTAGTGAAATCGTGTTCCGTAGGGACTTTCCGATGCCGATAAGTTTATTTAGTAGTGTGTTACTGCAACCGATTTGTTCTTAAACGAGCTTGTAAGTTCACGAAACAGTTTTATCAAGCTGCATAGCTAATTTTCTCTAGACTAGGAAACGTAGTTTAGAAGGAAACATGCCAGCCCTCGAGTCGACGTCAGATGTTACAGGGACGGGAGATCACGTGAGATTAGCCTCCATGTTTTTTGCTCTAAGCTTACCTTTACACGCTTAAAATGCATTCCATGAGCATAAATTTAAATTTCTGTTATCGAAATAGTTGCAGAATTTACGAGCGGCTAGGAAATGTAGTCGAATGAGTTATGTGACGTGGGAAATGTTTAAGGGAATGTACGCGTGTTTTACATGTCTAATTGCGTTAGAGTGGAGAAATGGGAGGTTTGCGCGCTGAGCTATGATCGCAGGCAATTTATGATGGTGCCGTGTCAAAACAAATTTTATTAATGAAATGCAATAATGCATACTTTAACGAAAAGTATCAGTTAAATCGGAACTCAAATGTCTCAAGAATAAATTAATCGGGTACTTGTATTTTTAATTATTAATGTTAACTAGATAGTGTTAAATTTGTTAGTATATAGGTACTTTAGCTACTTAGGAACAATGCGAAAGCACATCAGCTTATAGTCTGATGAATACTCCAATAAGTGAACCATTTAAAGATTATTTTATCAATGTCACTACGGGCCCGATTCGGATTATGAAATAGACATCTATTAGACATCTTTTAGACATCACCAAGATACGATACCGATATGTTTAAGATCTAACCTGTCAAATTTGACATTTGCGCGATCCTGGAGATACTCTTGAACGATTTCCACAGGAGACTTAGAGATCTAATTCACATCTAATAGATATCTTACTCAATCTAAAGTAAAAGTGACATTGGTTGCCCGAATTGCGCTGCAAAAGAGAACTAGTTGATATCTAAACTATAACGTATCTAGAATGGATCTAGTACGTGTCGTCTCTTGTGAATATCTTGAAGTTCGAATACGGCAGTACATGTTATAATAACGATAGCTATTCCTCTAAGGCGTCTGTTACACAGGAGGTAGACCGCAGGGGCGCCGGTCACGCGACGGACACCTCGGTCTGCGGTCGGAGACAATTTAGCGAGCCAATCAACCTGTCGGCGGCTATTTGGAAATGATAACTAGTTAAATTGAAATTGTACTAAATTGATTTTATTGACATTTAATTCAAACGTACGAACCATGTGGTAATGGGTAAGTTAACACTTAGATAAATACTCAAAATGTTTAAGTTGAAACCTAAATGTGATACTTGATTTACATATACAACGTGGCAATGCGGCCAGCCTTCTGGGCACACTGCCCATCGGCAGTGACTTGGGGGACGTTTTTTATTTATAGGCTTTTTATTTTAAGTGTATTTAGTTTAGAGATAGTTTGTATTATTATTTTTAAGCTAATTTAATGTTTTATATTTATTTAATTGTGTTGTAATAAAAAAAATATAATATTGTTAAGTTGTTGAACTGAAAAATATTTTAGTCAAAATATTTTTAGACATATAGTAACATTAATAACGAAACAATTAATCTCATTAAAAAGTATACCTACTTTTAACTAAGGAACTTTCGTTTGCGTTTGATATTGAATTTTGCGAGGCTTTTTGCATTGGAAGCATATGTGTACCGTTAACAAAATAAGGTAAATTACTGCATAAAATATAATGATAAGCAATACTAAAAGTACCTAGACTTGGCTCACGAGATAACCGCTATGTGGGATGTTGATTCGACGATCATTGTCCCGATAGTCGTTTCAGTGAACGGTCTAATAGCGAAGAGTCTCGACCGACATCTTGAGAGACTCTCGCTAGGTGGTTGGATCAAGGGTCAGATGCAGAAGGCGGTGATCTTGGACACGGCGCGGATAGTCCGCCGGTTCCTCTCTCTGCGGCCCTGACCACCGGCAGCTTGGGCCCTGCCTCGCTGCTGGCGGCACCCTAGGTTAGGTTTTTTATAATGTGTTTATACTTATTGTTGTTTTTTATGTGTTTTTGTATTTTACTTTTATATTCATGTTATAAATGACCTAGCCTAAGAAGAAAAATAAATAAATGAAAAGCAATACTAAACACAAAACACAGAACTAAATACAAATACAGAAGCATGTCATAAAAATCTTACTCGTAAATTAGACAAATTAAATACATATGTGTAACTGCCGTCAATAACCATTTAATATCAATAATCTACTTCAATAACGTTTTATACAGTATGTTTTCTGTAACAGGAGCAATAAATTAAACTGTAGGCTGTACTCCTCAAACTGACCAACATTTCATTTCAGCAACTTTTGAAAATAACTCATGTTTTGATTTTTATTACACTTTGAAGTTTATTCTAAGACGCAATGTATTGGAAATTTTGTTATGTTAAAAGCGTGACAAGTAACGTCAAACACACTGATGTCAGCGTACATTGAAGGCAATATTTATTTTGTATGAAAAAGAGGAAGTCTAAAGGATTCATTATTTTTTAAAGTTGCTGAACAAATGTTGGTCAGTTTGAGGAGTACAGCCTTTAGTTTAATTTAATGCTCCTGTTACAGGAAGCACCCTGTATAGGTAGGTACAGAAAAAAATATTTTTTGAGTGTACCTACCTAATTTTATGATTTTTATGACAAATTCAAGTCGCTCTACCTATACGCCGACATTTCTGAATTAATTTAAAAAATAAATTATGCAAAATGTAAGATTTATCGAACCTGAGTTTGACGAAATGCATTCGAATCAATATATAACGAATGACGATAAAAAGTAAAAAATAAAAAAATTAAGAAAAAAATAAAAAACGTCGGAAATATTAAAAATCATAATTCTCATAGTCACAATTGTCACGAATAAATTGATCTCGTACCTACCTAAACTTTAGTAAAATATACTGTACATGTACCGAAATTATAATTGGGTAGTAACCACAGAAACAGTTCCAAACGCCTCGATGTTTCTGCTGGCGCTACAGGTAGCGATTGCATCGTCTGCCTCGCGCGCGTTGCGCCTCGCTAATGAATTCGCGTGTTAACCCGTGTCGCCGACATAACCATGGGAATGCCAGTCCGACTGTTCCTGCGACATCACACTGTTATGATACTGTCGCCGACGTAACTATAAGAGTACTTAAGATGAAACAGGAGCTGAGTTTTAAATATTTTAGGTAAATATACCCGTCTCGCTAACGGAAGCGGCTCCTAAAACTAGTGCGATAAGGACAAGGCGAAAAATCCTGCGTAAGAATCTCAAAAATCGACGTTTCGTACTCGACTGTTTCCTCCTCCAAAACTTAACCAATCCTAACCAAACTTGGAAATCTAAATGATTATGAAATTATCTGTGTCGGACCGTTTTGCTTTTTTGGCTAATTGATATCAGTTTTGAATACTACGCCTCTCATTGCGGCATAGTCAATTAGGCCATTTTGGCCATTTTTGAAGGGCTATAGCGCCTTAAAAACAAAAATATGAAAAAAGCAAAACAGTCCGACACAAACATTGACAATATTAATCTGTGTTGAAAAAATCATTGCTCTAGCATCAAAACCCACAGTGGAAACAGTCGAGTACGTTTGTATGGAGAAATGACCACTCCTGTTGGCTCTTAAAACTCAATCCTGCAACAGCTACCTATTTGATCCAACTGTCATGAACTTAATCTTGTACTTCTGCGATCGATGCTGTTTTTTTATGATGTAGGAGGCAAACGATTAGACGTATCGCCTGATGGTAAGCGATTACCGCCGCCCATGGACACCTGCAACACCAGAGGGGTTTTGTTGTAACTGTTGTAAGTGAGTTGCCGGCCTTTGACGCTCTTTTCTTGAAGTTAAGTTAGGTTTGTTAAGTTTGGAAATACTGTCTTGGTTGAGACGTGAACTCACGACACTGGATCGCTAGCCCATTGCTCTGCCATCTGAGCTACCAAGACCTCACACAACGACAGCAAATATTTCTACCATTGGGTCTTTATAGAGTGGCACCCTAGCGACATCTACCGTAAGAGTGGTTACACTTCTTAGACTTCTTCTAACCAAATACAGTAAATTTTTCCACTTTTATTTGTCATGAACTTGTCGCCAATAACCGTAAGAGTTCTTTGACTGAACGTGCGCAGCCTAACTGTTGTGATTTTGTCGCCGACTTAACCATGAGAGGAGAGTGTAACCCGTATGACTGTTTCGACCAAGAACTGTGAACGTGTTGCTAATAGGTAGGTAAGTACCTATCTCTGGGAATAGATATTCGATTATCTCGATTATTCCTCCGATCCGAGGCTGGACTTTTGTAACGTTTAGTTGTTGAAAGTAGCCGTTAAATTCAAGAGTTTGTGCTTTGATTCACACATTCATGGTGTCGTTTGGATTTGAATGTTTGGCTTAGTCGAACTGTTCACTGTCCAGTTCAGAAAAACCTTGGTTTTAGATAGGTAGTATGTATCTTCCTTTAACAACACCGTTAGTTATCTACTAGGTAACCTCTACTGATATCTAGCACAAATTGTTTACAAGTTAAAAGCTAAATATTTAGCTTTTTTTTTTTATCTGCGTATTTAGAAGGAGCCTTTATCTATGGGATATTTAGCTTAAATTCGCTCGGTGAGACGAAGTTTTACTGCCTATTTTGTTTCAATTCCTTTGGCCAAAATTAATCAGCGTGTAAACTAACTCTTTACGTTATCAACGTTTGACGCTTAACCGCCTATAACGAGGGCGGTTAACAAAACACGTCTCTCGCGTGAGTCGCCACATTTGTTAGACTCCCCGAACCTTGTACCTCCCGACCCGCTATTAGTTCCCTTCAGGCCCACTCGCGCCCTATCGCCGCATCGCCACAGGCTCCTTAGACTAGACAAAAAGATTCAAAATCGCTCTCCTTCTTGATGCGACTGGCAAATCATATTACTTTTTGGAAACCGGGTTTTTTAACTTAATTAGACCCTGCTGACTCCGAATTTTCCGGTTGCTCGATCGAAATCTTGACCGGAAGTGAGATATTTGACATTAAAGGTCCCTTTTTTTCGTTTTTCGTAAATAACTCTTAAACGGTGGCGCATAGCAAAAAATGTTCTATTACATAAGTAATCTACATAAAATTGCCTACAAGAAAGATTCAGTACAATTTTTCGCTAGGATCAATATTCAAAGAGATTTCAACGCGGGAAATTTAACTATAATCACTTCTAAGGTCCCGTTTTTTAGGTTTTCGTAAATAACTCATAAACGGTGGCCAATATCAAAAAATGTTGTTAGACTTTAATAATCTACACAAAATTTTGAATAAAAAAGCTTTAGTACACTTTTCGCAGGGATCAATATTTAAAAAGATAATAAAGAGGGAAAGTTAATTATAATAAATTCTAAGGTTCCTTGTTATTATTTTTTCGTTAATAATTTGAAAAGTATGACTCATATCAAAAAAATCTTATACATAAATAATAAACGTAAAATTTCCTACAAGAAACATTTAGAACACTTTTCGCTAGGATCAATATTTAAAAAGACAAAGCAGCGGGTAAGTTAATTATAATCAATTTTAAAGTCCCTTTTTAGTTTTGTGTAAATAACTCGTAAACGGTGTCCCATAGCAAAATAGGTTTTTAATAACAAATTATCTACATAAAATTTCCTCCAAAAAACATCTAGAACACTTTTCTCTAGGATCAATATTTCAAGCGATATTAAAGGAAGAAAGTTAATTACAATCAGTTCACAGGTCACTTTTTTTTAGTTTTTCGTAAATAACTCGTAAACGGTGGCCCGTTGCAAAACAATATTCTACATAAATACTAAACATAAAATTGTCCACAAAAAAGGTTCTGTACACTTTTTCGCTACGATCAATATTTAAAGAGGTATTAAAGGGGGTAAGTTAATTATATTCAATTTCCAGGTCCCTATTTTTAGGTTTTCGTCTATATAGGTAAAGAACTATTTTATTTTATTTTATTTTAAAAATGTAGACCCAGTAGTTTCGGAGATAAAGGCCAGACCATCCCCCCGATGGTAATTTTTTTGTATTTTAATGTTTTTGGGGGGAGGGGCTTTATCTCCGAAACTATTGGGTCTAAAATTTTGAAAAAATATACAAAATAGAACCTCTATAGATTACAGGAAAACCTATTAAAATTATGCAGTCAAGCGCGAGTCGGGCATTACTTAGTTTTTGAACCGATCCCGACAGGTTTTAAAGGCAATCACTCGCGTTTCACATATACAAAATACATTGTTAAAAATTGGGTAATGTACGGAACCCTTGCAACGCGAGTCCGACTCGCGCTTAGCCGATTTATTTTCATTTTGAGGTACGGAACCCTAACAAGAGAAAAGTGT
Source organism: Cydia fagiglandana (assembly GCF_963556715.1). Taxonomy (NCBI): domain Eukaryota; kingdom Metazoa; phylum Arthropoda; class Insecta; order Lepidoptera; family Tortricidae; genus Cydia; species Cydia fagiglandana. Next base: position 12,147,061 of record NC_085938.1, read on the forward strand.
TCCATATGTTTTTCGTAGAAAATTTTATATCGATTATTTATTTACAAGAACATTAAGAACTTATTTTGCTATGAGCCTTATTTTACGAGTCATTTACGAAAACCTAAAAATAGGGACCTGAAAATTGATTATAATTAACTTACCCCCTTTAATACCTCTTTAAAACCTAAAAATAGGGACCTGAAAATTGATTATAATTAACTTACCCCCTTTAATACCTCTTTGAATATTGATCGTAGCGAAAAAGTGTACAGAACCTTTTTTGTGGACAATTTTATGTTTAGTATTTATGTAGAATATTGTTTTGCAACGGGCCACCGTTTACAAGTTATTTACGAAACTCTAAAAAAAAGTGACCTGTGAACTGATTGTAATTAACTTTCTTCCTTTAATATCGCTTGAAATATTGATCCTAGAGAAAAGTGTTCTAGATGTTTTTTGGAGGAAATTTTATGTAGATAATTTGTTCTTAAAAACCTATTTTGCTATGGGACACCGTTTACGAGTTATTTACAAAAAACTAAAAAAGGACTTTAAAATTGATTATAATTAACTTACCCGCTGCTTTGTCTTTTTAAATATTGATCCTAGCGAAAAGTGTTCTAAATGTTTCTTGTAGGAAATTTTACGTTTATTATTTATGTATAAGATTTTTTTTGCTATGAGTCATACTTTTCAAATTATTAACGAAAAAATAAAAACAAGGAACCTTAGAATTTATTATAATTAAATTTCCCTCTTTATTATCTTTTTAAATATTGATCCCTGCGAAAAGTGTACTGTAGCTTTTTTATTCAAAATTTTGTGTAGATTATTAAAGTCTAACAACATTTTTTGATATTGGCCACCGTTTATGAGTTATTAACGAAAACCTAAAAAACGGGACTTTAGAAATGATTATAATTAAATTTCCCGCGTTGAAATCTCTTTGAATATTGATCCTAGCGAAAAATTGTACTGAATGTTTCTTGTACGTAATTTTATGCACATTACTTATGTAATAGAACATTTTTTTCTATGCGCCACCGTTTAAGAGTTATTTACGAAAAACGAAAAAAAGGGACCTTTAATGTCAAATATCTCACTTCCGGTCAAGAATTCGATCAAGCAACCGGCAAATTCGGATTCAGCGGGGTCTAATTAGGTTAAAAAACCCGGTTGCCAAAAAGTAATATGCTTTGCCAGTCGAAATCGTTTTTATGAAAAATATGACCAGTCTACCTGGACGTAACGCTAGTTTTTTGCAAACGATAAACAGATACGAGACAATTAAAAGATGCCATCGCGAATTTGAAATCGAAAACGTTCGCAATTTTCACAGTTATTTGCATCCAAATTGGGTTTTTTAAACGTCCGCAAAGGATGCGTTTACGCACGCTCGAAACGCATGTCCAATTAAAACCTTGAAATTATAATTACTCATTAATTACATTTTTACTTTTATGCGCAATGGAGTTACTGTTGCTTTGCATGAATTCGATATTATCGGTATTGCTTACTTTAAAGTTTTTGTAAACAAATATTTAACAAAGCGTTACAACCAGCACCTTTCAATTTAAAATGGAGGCAAAAACTTTTGTTAGTCGGAAACTGTTTGCTATGATTGATCCATTTTTCAAACAACCAACAGGTTATTAAGCAACAGCAATGGGATTTTATTCAGATTCATCAAACCAATTCGAAATCATAATTGATCTGCTGTGTAAAAAATATGGGGTTGTTAGGTTGGAGCTAGGCGCCAAAAGTCGGTAGGTAGTTGTATGGAGTTGTATGGCGCTGCTGGCGGCGCATGACTGTCCGATCGGGGGAACCCAATTAACGGACGGAGCCACGTGGGACCGAAACAATACCTCCCAGCAGACAACAAACAAAAAGAGATCTTGTAATGTTAAGTTCACATTATTACGTTACATCAGCCGTAAAAGTGCATGGCGACTATTATCAATAAAATTCATTCATTAATTTCTCCATGCGATTTCGCAGCTCACACACATTATGTAGCTCAGGTTTTCTCTTGTTTACACAATATACCTAAACTATTTGTATTTACATAGTGGTCAACCCTTTTATGTACCGCATATTTTTAAAAACTTTATTGAAAAAAAAAATCTATTTAATTGTCGTGAGTTGTGTGAGTGATATTTCCTGTTTACAAAATTTCACGGCATTTGTATAGAATTTCTATAAAATAAATACTATTACCCCCGGGGACAAGGTGGACTGATGACCTGATAAAGGTCGCGGGAGTCCGCTTGATGCGGGTGGCGCAAGACCGGTCATTGTGGCACTATTTGGGGGAGGCCTATGTTCAGCTGTGGACGTCCTCCAGCTGATATGATGATGATGAAATATTATTTAATATACCTATATTTTACCTACTACTAAAAATCAATTAATGACGAGTTATTCATTCCAAAAGTCTCGTTTCGTCAGCTCCAATATCCTCATTCTAAAAAATGAAAATGAATAGTGTTATTAAAGATGGCGTGTGGAGCTGTGCCGAAATATAGGGAACCCATTAAAACAAATATACCTAAATATTTATAGTGGAGACTTCAGGAGATAGGGATACGTGGAGAAATAAGAGGAAAGCCAGTAGCCAGTAGTAGGACAATATTGGACTCATAATAATAAATAAGGTTATAGACTTGGCTCACGAGATAACTGCCATGTGGGATGTTCACTCGACGATCATTGTTCCTATAGTCGTGTCAGCGAACGGTCTCATAGCGAAGAGTCTCGACCAACACCTAGAGAGACTCTCGCTGGGTGGTTGGATCAAGGGCCAGATGCAGAAAGCGGTAATTTTGGACACGGCGCGTATAGTAAGTACGTCGATTCCTCACTCTGCGGCCCTGACCACCGGTAGCTTGGCCCCTGCTGCCCCGCTGCCGGCGGCACCCTAGGTTAGGTTTTTTATAATGTCTTTATATATATTATGTGCTTTTGTATTTTACTTTTATATTCATGTTATAAACAACCTAACTTAAGAAGAAAAATAAATAAATGAGAAAATAAGGTTAAAATATATACCCTATCAATCAGAATTACCCAAGTCAGATTTCTCCTCGTGGTAGGTAGAGGTTAATCAAGAAACCTACATATATCTAAAAAAGACTTGCGCTTTTTTTAAAGTCAACATAACATTAATCCAACCTAAATAGGTAACTCGTATGTAGGTAAGTACCCCTTAGCGCAGGGTATAATGCAGCTGTTAATTATCAACTGTTCACAAAGTGCGCTAGTCGCTAAATCGCATGAGCACTAAGACCCGCGCATCTTAAACTTTCTAAGCTCCCTCTTGTGTTCTCGACAATGCTCGCTTAATCCTGTGCTGAAGAGTAAAATGCTGGCGTACACTTCACTTTAACTATATGTGCTTATTACGACTGCCTAAACAAATTGTTACTCCATGGCAATAAGGGGATACTTATTTGGATACCTACATACAAATTTTATCTACCTATTACTTGCTATTACAAATGATTTTATGTCAATAATTGTTACGCGTAATTAATAATGGACATTCTGCTCCTAGCTTTATTATCACTTTTTTATATAGGCATTGAGAAATTACGAATTTTATTTTCTTTGTTGCGCTTAATCGTATTAAAAAGGACCTAGATGAACGACAATGGCGTACCTTAAATTCGCATTCAAGGAGTTCCGTGCACTATAAGGACGATCGTGTGCACTTGTGCAGGAAATAATAATTGATGAATTGACAGATGACTCGTGTAAAGTAACATTTTACGAATCACTTTGTTTTACGAGTACAATGTGTACTTGCCTAAACAATGTAACCTGTTTTCATTGTTCTTAAATGTACCTATCTGCGGCCTTACATAATTTAACGTGCAATGATCGGGATTGAAAAACCACAAATTCAATTATTGCCAGGCGTGGCTCACTCCGCAATTTCGTCGCTTTGCAACAGGTACCCACAAGTACTTACTTACATCCGTTCCACACCAATTTTTGTGGCTAGCCATAAGCCGCGCGTGGCGCTGTCGCCACCTAGCGGCCATATCTGTCCTGAGCGAGTCTTCTGTACCTAGTACTATTATTAATTCTGTGTTATTGACTAATTCTTCCAGTTTTTGCCTAAAAAGCAGTTGCAAGTTTTGTTCAGTCACCGTCTGAAACTGGCTGAAAGGCGAAGAGAGCAGGTTCAGTTGGCACTTTTCCGTTTCAATAATAATTTCACGAACGATGGCGCGCCGACAGCGTCGAGAGACGCAACACACAGTTTTGGTGCAGTATGTGTTAGGTGCAGGTCTTTAAATTAAGACTATATTTCCACTTCCATATGTGCCAAAGGTTACCGTTAAACTAACTTGAGAATTTTGTTACTCTACCTACATATCTAAATGTACGGTATGTATCATACAGTATGCAAACAGTAAATATGTCACTTGTAGGCACCCGAGGAAGAAAGTAAATCAATGGGAAACGCAACTGTTAATTGATTTTGAGTTGAAAAAATGTACAAGCGTCGTGATCGCCGGAAATAATTGATTTAGACTGGCTGTCATATTCCATATAAAATAATGTAGGTACCATTATTGAGACCGCCATGTAGACACGTTTTTAGTTAAATCTACAAAACATTGTTACTTATCATACTCTGGTGTGTGTAATTTCATCCATTCATCCTTTGTTTCGCCTCTCGCAACCTTCAATAAAACAATACCTAGGTACAGTCAAGTGTAAAAATAGGGATGCACAAATCATACTCAAAAATATGTCCCATAGCTCTTATGTCAACGAATTAAGAACTATGGGACATATTTTTGAAGTTGTCTACACCCATATTTTTACACTTGACTGTAAAATACTTGCAAGAGCACTGTTTTTAACCGTCGACTGGGGCTGCGTGGAGAGCGTCGCGTCGCATCGGTGAATATCGCTATCAGGACAACAATGACTTTCTGGCTGGCTGACGATCTTCTTTCAAACGTAATTCGCATTTTTCACGGCCCGCGCCGGCCGGCCCCGGCCCGCACTGTTAGATATGCACCATACGGAATAAATGCTAAACGGAAAACAAAAGAGGACAACGGGAACGCATGGGTGAGTTTTCAGGTTCTACCGTATTTTATAGGTTTATATTATTTATTTGATATGGTTTTATTAGTAGGTACTAGGTACCATATAAATGATTATAGATAATCATACTACAATATACTGTCATTTTCATATAAAATATAGTCAGATTAAGTATTTTGTCAAAGAAATCACCACGGATTAAAGTCTAATGCAGAGTTTACAATAAATTATAGACCTTTTGAAATACCTATAAAATTACAGTAGAAATTCATAATTATTTTAGTCCTAACTAAATAAATTATACTTTCACGCAATAAGTCCCACGTTTTAATTACGTATCCCAGCGAGGAAACAACAACAACTGACAACATCAACAACAATGAAAACTATACTTTAAATTTCCTTACAGTTCGTTCTCAATAACTTACGTTTCCCACCCCTGCATCAGTGAATAATACTATTGTGAATCCTCCTGACGTCCTTATATTATTTTTATTTTATTCTTATCTCTTTTTACAGTGAGTGCACGCTCACAATCGTCGTTCCTTGCTGGTCAATAGGTTTCGATGATTCTGTTGTGTGACGCGAAACGTGAAAAAATGTATCTCAACCGCAGAAAATAAATAATAGTTATTTATTATAACTCCTTATCTCAATTGGATAAAAGTACAAGTCTGCGCTTTGCGGAGTAGTCGGCTTCGCCTGGACTAGGGAATTTTAAAAATTGTATGTGTAAAATGAAATGTTCAAAAACAAAATAGCTAAAGCCACAATATATTCTTTTTAGATTTATTAAAAATAAAACACATAGGTATTTTATATCACACTTTACAAATTCGTTTGGGTACCGAGTCATTTCTGCAGGGTACATGTAGGTACAGATCGTATACTCGTACTTATTATCATTTCGCGGGTACAATATTTGCTACAACGTCCTGTTACATTTTCAAGATAGTTGAAATTTGTCTTAATGTCACTATGACGATGTTCAAATTTCGTGAACGTAATTTACTTTCTATATATCTCTTTCGCACTAATATATCAGTACGAGCGAGATGCATAGAAAGTAAATTACGTTCACGATAGCGTTTATGTCAATTCCAAACTGATGGTAGCCGTACTGATCTACATTATTAATTTTCAATGGTTTAATTTTGCGCCAGTTTACTCGTACTTAGTTTACTCGTTTCTGTATCGGTTTGGACACCCGCTGTTACAGCCAAGACGAACGACATTCCAGCCGGACTGAAGAAAAACGGCAACCAGTCATGAAAGCTTAAACCCAAATAACTTTGCCCCAGAATTACGTTGTGCGCTGTTCGCCCTTTTAGGAGCCTATATTTCTGCGGTGACATTGACGGCGGATGTTTGCGCCAGTACGTACGGGCCGTACATTGTATTTTAATTAATTGTTAGGACGGGGTCAAGACGTCGAGAACGGCCCCGTGGCATGAAAGCACCATTAAATACAGGGCAATAGGCTCTGTCGCGCATAAACCGTAGATAAATAGCTTTTATGGGTTTTAAGTGGACGTAAAAACTGTGATAGTACTTTTACTGCAGAGAGTTGGGTTTGTCGGTAAAAAAAACGCAAAGAGCTACTTACTTACCTAAATCGTTTTGACTATAAACTACAATAAAATAAATACTGTACGAACACCGTCTGAAAGAGAATTTCAACTAATATAAAGTATATTCAAAAAGCTTTACCTACTTTGAATTTTTTTAATCAACTTCAACACTATATCTTCACTCGAATCGCTATTACTGCTGAGGTTATTTGTAGTACCTAAGTGGGTCAGAAAACACCCATAGTAGTGAAAACACATATTAGACAAATTGGCCACATTCATTCTGCGGCTGGTCATATATTGGTACACAATCCGCCGGCTTACCCGTGATTAAAACCCGCCGTCGGATAGCCGATTACTATGCAAATAGCGGTGCTAACGCGGGGTCGGCACGAGCGGCCGCTGGGTTCACTGAAGATTTGAAAAACTGGCCGCGTAACCAAGATGCCAATCGTTTACGCTCCGTAGCGATCGAAACGCAACTGTCACTGTCTCGCTAATATGGAAGAGTGATAGAGAGACATAATGCTTTTCGTTGTCGAAGCGATAGCGATTGTAACCTTGGCTAGGCCGGCTGGATACACAGCCGTCCTCAAATGACGAGCGATCGACTGCCCCACAAGGTGGGGCGCGACCAGATGCAGCCACCGCAGCCGGAAGGCGGAAGAGGCCACTCGCACTCCCTCAAAAGGGTGTCGAAGGATAACACGTCATTCACTGAAGATTTGAAGAACGCGGTGGAACGGCGAAAAAGAGAGTATGGCGCAAAATCTTACGATCGCTGTATATGTGAATATATGTAGGCAACATGGTTTTCCGTCTCGTCCGGTACGGGAAAAGTTTTGTTTGTACGGCGCGGCATATCCACACAAATCCAATCCCATAAGAGTCGGTCCAGGAAAAATAGAGTTGCATAATTTTTAGTAGGGGGAGCCCACGATGCTTAATCGTCATAGATACCTATTGGGTTGTAAAGCTTAGATGATAAAAAGAAAAAAATGTCATATAATATATACAATTACCTAGTTACGCTTTCTTTTACAACTTTGTAGCCCTCCCTCTTCTTTACGTCTTTCTCAAATTGTCAGATTAGTGGAATATACACGTTTTAGCATGTAACTAACTCATCCTACCTTAATCTGACGTGATCGAGAATTTCAGATGGTCAATTTTTTTATAATATGGGGCTCATATTTGGTGGAAATACTTAACCGGGTACATGGTATCCCTCTGTATATTAATCTGCCGCGTTCGAGTAAATCCCGAAATCCCCTCTTGGGCTCCTCTACTCGTACTATAGATTTAACTTGAAAGAGTTCAGAGGAATTAGCATAAGTAACATTTGACATCCAGTGAAATGGGACACGTTTATCCTCTGTGAGTAGCAGAAGTTGGTATACCTACACTTTAACTTAGTACGTCTAGAAAAGATGTTGATATTTTTCATGAAGACAAAGTACCTAAATACTTACGTATCGTAATCTTTTCAAATCTAGGTATACTGAAAATAGTCATATAGCTATAGACGCCCCTCAACACCAAAATAAAGTTCCTTCCTCGCTTGTACCAGTGTGTAGCCAGCATTACCCAGCCTAGTTGCATGCAAGCTATTGTTAAAGCTTTGGTCAGTCTGTAGCACGCATAATAATGAATGTTAATAGCTGTTTTCCTTTCACCGAATGACTGGATGTTTTACCTCCGACCTTTGCCACCTGGTGATGAATAAGAAATCAGCGTGCCATGGCCACATGCGGGGAATGAATCTACTTGCTATTTGGGACAATTATTAATTTGAGCGTTTGCATAATTAGTTGTAATTGTTTAAAGTTTTTCACTTAATGATGCATTTCTAGCGTGACGTCAGCATATCATGATCAGTGCATAATATATTTTGAAATTAAAATGTTAATATTATTTGATAATTTTGATATAAAATGTGAAAGATCTTACTTACGGATGAAATTTAATAGGAATGCAGATAATGTTATCGCAAGTAGTGTCACAAATATACGTTTACATATATAAGTAGGGTGTAATAATTAAGGTGTAGTTTTATAGGTACATATATCTTGATGAAAAGATCGTCTGTATTAGGTATTACTGTAGTAACTAAACGCACACAATCAAAACGCTAAAAATGGGTGTGTGATCACACACCCATTCTCCTTCTCCTTCCCTGTATCGTGCTGCCCATAAAAAGCTGCAAAATGTTTCACAACATAACCTAACAAAAAACGATTGCTTATTATTATGGCAGCCCTGTAAACACAATGGCGATCAATTCCAAACATTGGTCGGTTATTGTCTAATGAAAAGTAATTAACCGGTCGTACCTCAGCGGGGGAAGGTTCAGGCGGGGAGGGGGGTGTTGTCAGACAATGAGAATGGAACAATCAGTGGTACGAGTTAAAGAGGCGACGCTGAGTCAGCGGTCTAGAGACATGTCTTGTACGTACCTAACTAGCTGAGTGTGGCCGCGAAGTGGGAATTATGGATGCGGTATACGTATGGCGTTTTCAGGTAACTTTACGTAGAGAATAGTAAATATTCTAGACTCTGATTTCCAACAAATTACGCTATTTCGTTAGTTCCGTTGGAGGACCAAATAAATTCTTTCGCCCTGTATAATTAGTATATAGATGTAACCGACTTGAGCACAAAATTGTAGAACTCTTGGCTTTTAATTTTAAGGTGTAGTTTGTCCATACGGGCATCTTGACATTTGCCGAGCGTTAAAATGAAGGTAACCTATGTGTACTTAGGTATTTCTCTTCTTTCACTGTTGATTATTACCTAATACTGTTACTGTTGTTGACTGATATGACTCCAATAGGTATGTTTCAAATATCGGTTTGGTGTTAGGCGCATGTTCGATTAATAAACTTGACAGTTTTGGTTAAGTAAGTTAAGTTTAAGTGATCTTGAAAAGTTGAATAAGTATTTTAACACGGATCACTCGCGTTTTTAGAGTCGACTGTACTGTAGATGTTTCGCTCCGTAACGAGAAGCTTCAATTGGAGCACGCGTCAGCGGACCGACGCAGATGACACAGTTTTAACATCGTAAGACCCAAGCCAATTTTTGCGCTTTTGAATTTGGAACTTTATTTTATTTTATTTCTATACGAATACGAGTTCTTAACTCGAATTTAATTTGTAACAACTTGTACAAGTACGCGGGGACTTACGAGTATAATATTTTTAATATGTACGAGTCTCTGAAGTTTAGTTTTTAAAATTTTGTAATAGTACCTATACCGCATCCAACAGGTGCGCAATCTCGGTCTCGTTCGGTTAGTTAAACCGCAAAGACGCCGACATAACTTCATTGATTAAAGTTCATGTTAATCGAACGGTCACTGATTTGTAGAACTGCTCACGGAATTCCGAATCCGTGTACGACGAATAACAACGAATAATAACTTGACAAGGTTATTTTAGCGGTTATTAAACTAAATATAAAATATTGATTATAAAAATATAGCCCATTATTATTAAATTGCACAACGGGACTTAATCGCGTATTTAAGTTTTAAGATTGACCTCCGACGTTTCGAGGACGGCACTGTGGTCTCGGGGACGACTGGCTAAAGTTGACATCAACATATTCTAGCCGCGCGAGTTTTTGTTTTGGTCTTGTTTATCAGTTTGAACGTTTGAAGTTTCTTCAAACTTATATACGCGATTAAGTCCCGTTGTGCAATTTAATAACGTTTATAGCCCATTATTTCCGGGATAAATATATATACAGGATGTCCCAGAATTCGACGTCAAGCCGTAAACGGATGATAGACCAAGTCATAACAATTATCATAAAAATACAAAAAAAAATCCAACTCATGTTCTTTAAAAAATATGGTCACTTTAAAAATTCACTTAAAAATCCACACCCTGTAATTATTCAAGATTACATAATAATAAAAAAATTAGAATAAATTATGGAATTTGTAGTAACAAGAGTTAAAGAACCATTACAGGATGTGGATTTTTTAGTGAATTTTTAAAGTGACCATAATTTTTAAAAAACATGAGTTGGATTTTTTTTTTGTATTTTTATAACTATTATGACTTGGTCTATCATCCGTTTACGGCTTGACGTCGAATTCTGGGACACCCTGTATACGTATGGTAGGTACCAACATGTATTAATATAATGTACTGTATACTTTTTCCCCATCTATATTCTAATTTACAAAGAGAAAATTTACTTTTTTATGATAATAATAATAACCCACAGATAGGTACAATAATTTTAGATTTTATTTTTTCATAATAGTACTTAGTACTATTATTTATTCTGTGATAATAGGTAGTAGGTACTCGTAGTCTCATAGGACCTGATCTATAAGGCTTGAAACTGCGGCCGAGCAGCACTGGTGGCTGAAAAACGGCTCTACTAAGACATTATTATGAATCTTATTTTGTCCATACACAAGTAATTCTCTTTACCCAACATTGCTAAGATAGCTCATGATTTTAACGCGATAAAAAACAATAGCTGCGTAAGTCTGTATTGCTTCTACCGTATCTGCAATATTATTAGAGTAACAAAACTCTTAGTGTTGAAATAGATACTGTACCTACCTAATGGAATTTTCAGCAGTGTATACTGGCAACTCCCAACCCATGTTTAAGTAGCCCCACCGGTAAAAGCAGGCGATTTTAATTTTCGCAGGCACACAATTAGCAATTATTTTTTAATTCGTGCACTACTGGTTCACACAAAAGGCTATATCTTCATATGTTTTGTACGACACTTACGTCTTTTTGTGCCTTAGGGGCGGACAGCTGCGTTTGCGCAGCGGCGACGCGTGAAGATGCCGCGATACCAACATTACCAACCGCCCGCCATATGACGCGACGCGACGCACTTGCCGAACTTACGACGCGACATGACATAACAGGGGCGCAGTTCTACTTCTTTTTACTGACTAAAAAATAAGGGAGGCCAATTACTTTCGAGTGAAGATAGAAAAAGGCATGTAATGTAATGCACGGAACACTAAAAAATTGATAGAGTCCCTATTCAGAATTTAGCATTATGATTTCACCGCAAACCGCAAGGAAGGAAAGAGATGCACTTGGGTTTCTTATAGGTACTCTAAGACACACATATAAGGCTTTATATTTATAAAAAAAATGTCTGTTTCATACATTTTGGCGGTTTAGATATCGAGTTTTTCTAAGAAAGAAGAAATGAGGTGGAAGTTGTTCGGTTATAACATAACCTTTGTTCACCTCGTAGAGAATGGATATGGGTTGAAAAAGCATCCTGTTTGTTTGAGTCAGGAGCTATTTATTGAGTTTTTATTTTACCTAAACAAGCCTTACACGAATTTATTTTAACAGTACCTAGCTAACATTGGAAAAATAAACAACAATTTTCGGAGTAAGTACTTATTGTAGACTAATTATGATACCTCGTTCACGTCGGTGTTACCTTTACTTCTCGGGCTAGTCCTATAGAATACTTTAACAATTAAAATGTCAATTCTCGAGTTTATATTTATTATGTGAACAGTGGACTACCTACTAACCACTACTACTTAGTGTAGATATATGTTAACTGTACATATTGCTTGTATTGTCTAAGCGCCACTTGCACCAATCCACTAACCCTGGGTTAACCGGTTAAACCCTAAGTTACCATGATTTCCAGTACAAATTGACACTGGGTTAATGGTTTTACCGCTTAACCCCACGTGAGTGGCATGGTGTAAGTAGCGCTAAATATAGAATTCTGATTTACACGCGGCAGGTACGGGTAGACTACATTGTCACTTTCAATAAGAGGGCAAGATTAGATAACATATTAAATTAAACACAAGACAACAGCGCAATCACACGTGGGCGTATTGAAGCGCAGAACCTGATGATTGCTTTCTGATACTGCTTACGAAACTGGGGACCGTTAGTAGACAAACCAAAAATTAAAATAGCTAAACGGGCGGTGGTGAGGCGGCTAAGCAGGGCAATTGTGGAGCGCAGCGGGCGGCTCACCTCTCATTATTTTATAATAACTCGCATAGTGGGCGCGTGGAGAAACGGCGTGTCATGCTGCGGCATTACGGCCAGCCACGGGCCGAATAGCCAGCTCTTACCGAATTAATTGCTCCGTTCTGGGAGGTAGCTCGTCAGCCTAGCTGACCCTAGCTCAACGGGTCGTTGTCGCCGCCGAAACCGCGGAATCGCTGATCTACAGATAACACCTAAGATTGTTTTCATTGACGCCGGATTGTGCTTTTGTTTCTCCTCACTGATTGAATTGTTGTTGTAACACAAGATTCAATTGTTTTTACGAAGTCCTCATCAAAAATAAAACAGTTTAACATTTCCTATTGTTACAATCAAATATCATTGTTTAGATACGATAAGAATTATACCAATGCAGTAATCATAACTTTAGATGATATGTACTTATTTCTCGTTGATGAGTATTTGTGTACGAGCTAGTTAAGGGTACAGATCCATAACCGGGCGCCGTATTCGTTCGGAACATCTGTACCAATCGATATAGCACTCGATCCGAGCGCGAGATTATGCTAAAGCGATGTCGAGACGTGTCGAATGGACCTATCTCTGGATCGATATAAATCATCTTATTAACTATTGTTTCGGGAGGTGTGGTGTGAACGAGCCGCGATCTTATCGCTCTTCTGATGTGTTTTAAATTAACATAATAGGTTTTGTGAATGGGTATTGCTTTTCTGTGTTTGTTGTTTTGAAAGCTTGCTATGGGAAGCTTTTTCGCGTTTCTTCGAATGGTTAACATAAGAGTTACATACCCATTATATGAGCTGATTCAGAAATACACTTACTGTCCCGATAAGAACTAAACAACTCAAATTTTAGTTCCCACTTCATACCAATTATAAAATTCTTTACATTATTTTAGTCCCGATGAAGGGCTAAATTTGAAGGTTTCACCCACGTCGTTTTCTTAACAATGTTACTCGGTACGTATATTAGTCGAAACCACGTTACGTTTTAAAATGTTTATGTGCCCGTGTTTTGGGTGTTTTTATGGATTTGGTCCATGCGTATGTTGTTTAATAAACCTTTTTATTGCGTAATCTAGAGATAAGTTATGCCTTTCTTTACTGGGTTAAATTGAACATTGATAGGTACTAGTTGATCTGATAAAAATTTGGGATCAACAAACAATTTAAAAAATATGTTTTCAGGTGACGTTTAACCCAATATGTAAACCCAAAACCTAACATGTTGCATAATTTTACTTGTAGGTTAGTTAATAGTAATATTATTTTTGGTACCTTGTCTTTAGGATTTAGTCTTGATGTGACGGTAATAATTACTATGTAAAAGTTTACTGAGGTTAGTATCCTTTAAACCATTTGAATGTCGTACTAAAGACTAAAGGCATATTTTTCTGGTTCCAATAACTACCACCACCAAAAAATCGCAATAAATTTGGTGATTTATAATATTTCTTATTCATTAAATGTCAGTTTTCTGTCCTCCACTTAAGTGGAGACGGATCTTACACATAGACTAGTAATACTTGGACCAAGTAAACTCTGCACCGACTTTGACAGAACAAAGTGAGAACTGGCATTATAAACTTCATGTTTTCCATATAAATTTGACCATTAATGTGACATTTACACCCGTTTTCATTGCAAACTCTATGCAGTAAGCTTGGTCCGACTCTATAGGCTGTATCTTTATGTATTTACATAAAAGTAAACAAAATCTACCCTCAAATGGCTCCTTAAGCCAGTTCAGGGTAGATGGAAACATTACATGATCAAATAATGTAGGTTGAAGTCAGGTCGTTCAGTGACTGATCCAGGCGGTATTGTATTTTGTTGGTTAACCAATGAATGTTATAACTACCCGAAAATGTACAAATTGTTTGTTTACTTTTATTGAACTACCTAAAGATACAGACTATACGAGCATATAGCCCATATAGGTATTTATTCCCAAGGTTCACACTTACCGTACAGATAAAAAACACGAGAATAACAATCACAAAGCAAAGAGTTTGATGCCCCCAATGGTGTTACATCGGATTAGTTTAACTAGACGCGCTACACAAGACAAAGCTGACTCATCCGGGACTCAAACCAAACAATACCCACTTGGCCGGCTCTCACGCGTCCACAAAATGTACCGTCACTCGCGAATCTTTTATTAAGTACCTACTTATTTAGATTGAGATAAACGGTATATTAAAGCGATCTATTGAAGTGTAGGAGGACCATAATAATTTGTAACTGGCATCTGATAAGTAGATAAATAACATTACCGTTATAGTTATAATCAATTGCCTACCTATTCAGTGAGTAGTTACCTCTTTGCTGCTTGCCAAAAAGTTTTATAGCGATATTACTTCAACAACAATGGGGTTGGCCGGTCAAAGTAGGTACAGGTACCTATTTAGCACATGGCGCCAGCATATAGCTTGCCCTGTCAATCCCTAGAATTGTGCAATTTTTTTGAATGGAATTTTATGCCCTGGACGCTAGCTGGATGCGAAATCTCAAAGAAAAAGGGGTACCTAAGCTATGATGGCGCCATCTATGCAAACCTTTGACAGTTGCTAACCCCATTATGCACTATTCACGAAAAAGGACGGGTAAAGTTATTTAGCAGGAAGTTCTTCATTGTCTACATTACCTACCTATTAATTCTCTAAATTTTATAACTTTCTACGAATCATATCCGTCGTTTAGTTCCGAAAAAACTAACCAGCTTGTGTAGTTTTTTCTCAATAATGAATTAATATCTGCATTAAATTCTCATGTTATCCTTATTAGTTTTTGTTTGCCACAATGATGTGGTTATTTTATTCTACGAGATCACGCAAATAAGTTTTCAATCATACTAGAAGTGCCTTCATGTTATTAAAATACTATTATAATTTGGAAAGCGATCGATTAGAATATTACTATATTACTATTTTATTATATTACTATTTTTATTATATTACGAAGAGTATATTACTATTTTTATATAGGTACCTAAAGGTACTACCAGTAATCCTGATTTCTTGCACCGAAATGCGGCTATCGCTTTCTCCTTAACGCCTAGCATTATCATAAACATCAACTGAGCAAAACAATCTACATATTTCATTAACAATGGCCAGCCCTGAAATGATAATGGTCTAAGCCACGTACACTTTCCTTTGCAATAAATCAAGGTATGCCCAATAACGTGTCACTGGTGATAAATTATTGATTGTGCGATCGATCGCGCTCTCGTTAGCTATCTGCGCGGGCGCAGGCGCGGGCGCTATTAAGCCTGTAATGCAATTAAGGCGTCATTATCAAAGTTTTGTTTAGTTTTTCCAGCATATCACATCCACATCATACTGATATGAATATAAAGGGTTAATTAGGGCATTAACACTTTATATTTAAAGTATCATCCAGCGTACACTCGCAACAAGCAAGATCTTCAGTTCGTCATGTTTTCAGTTTCAGTTCAGTTGGCATTAAAATCTTTAACAGCCGTGAGAGCCGTGAGTAGTGAGATTAAGGGTAACATTCAATTTCTAACCGTAGCTGCATTACTGTCAATTTTACTATGGAAATTGACAATGACAGCGACGCGTTCAGTACCTACCGGTAGTGCAGCTGCGGTTAGAAATGGAATGTTACCATTAAGAGGCAGTTTCTTATGACCTGTTTGTTGAAAAGTTTAAAGCCTATTTAATTGATAAGGCATTCTTTACGGTTAGGGAACTGTACAGTATATTTAGCATTTAATGATTTCCATAAATATTAACATTTGTGATATATGACTTTTAATGTTTTTTTGAGGACATTAATATTTATTATCATATTTTCTTCTTCTTTCCTTTATCTGGTTATTAATTTAATGTTAGTTGTATAAGTATTTTGTATTTTTATTTTATTGTGATTTTTTACATGTGTTATTTTGACATTAAAGATATTGAAATAAAGACCAATATAATAACTTGCTTTTCAGTACACGTTCCCACCTGTCCCCATGTTCCATCCACTGCCAGCGAGTTTTCGACCACCAAATTAAATTAACCGTTGGATAATATACAATTTTCATGCATCGCATCATAAGTGCTCGTTTCACTCCCTTGTGCGCCGTGGGTTTAACTCTCCCCAGCCCCGCCTACAAGAGATTTTTCGTACGCAGCTTGTTTATCTCGTTCGAAGGTGATTAGTTCTGGGATTGTTCAATAAATAACGTCTCATTACAATGGCAGCTCGCGGCCGCATCGGACGGTATTTCACGCGCCTTACATACGGAGCCTGCAGGGACGTAGTCGGCGCGAGGATTTGTTACCTTCATGGCATCTTAAAAACAAATACAATTAGGTATAGACACAAAAAAGCACTATGCTATCGACTCATAGGAAATGAGACCAGTGCCATGTTTATTAAAAGCTTGTAACTTGTAATACCTACAAGTGGAAGTCCCTTTTTGACAGCTTTTTTTAGAAAGGGACTTCCTCTTGTATTACAAAGTTACAAGCTTTTGATGAAACTGGTGCTGGTGCTGGCACTGGTGAAAATATCAAATTCTACAATAAAACCACGTGATGTTGGGACTAGGCAAGCATCACTATCTTATTAGAACATGACAGGCTTGGCGCGCTGACCATGCTACAGCCGCAGTTTCATGCATGGTTACGTAGGTATCTACCTAAGCGTTACAATACTCTATTGAGTTTTCTGAGAGCATATTACCTGCACATACAGTATAACTCGTTATCATCCTCGCATAATTCTGAATTACTGCGAATTACCTAAGTTCCCATCAGGTACCTGAAAAGTTGCGAATTTAAATACTTATTTGTTTTACAAGGGGGCAAAGTTGTTGTTTAACCGCTAGTGCTAATATTGATACCCGAGCGTGATTCGAAATTCGAATCACGAGAGTAGCGAGGGGTTCGAAAAGTGGAATCTTGAGCGTTGCGAGGATTTTTATGTATAATATCAAACAAACAAATACAAATGGATTTTATTAAATATTGTATCATTCAAAATCATCATTTGAAGTTAATTCTACCAGCCAGCATAAGGAAACATGCATTAATTTACTTAGCCACTCTTCTCGATAAAACGCAACCTTCTCATTAGTGTTTGAACAATCAAGAGGGCATTTACCAGATGTGTTAAATGCCAATGCATTTACCAGGTGTGGTAAAACTCATTTATCATTTTACTTCCCTGTTAACCTGATGTCAAGAAATGAACATCCTAGTTTCCCTAGAGCCTGATTCGGTAGATACCTCGTTATCCTCGCATAATCCAGAATGTCCAGATCCGTTCCTGGCGGGGCGTGGCGGTCGTGGCGGCCGCGGGCGCGGGCGGCGCGCGCGCCGATAAACGGCCGTCCGGGCCGCGCCGAGGGCGTCCGCGCAGTGCTCCGCTTCAAGCACCTAGAGTTTCCACGTTCAGCGTTATCACTGTTAAGCGTACTCTTATATTAGTTGTTAGAATTTGCTTGGGTTTCGATGGTTCAGCTTCAGAAATCAAACAAGGTTTTTTTGGGGAGCTAAATAGATTTTCATTCATAAGTAGTAGTATGTATGTAGTTTGTTTAACCTGGTTAGGTTCGTTTAAAAAAAAACAGATCAGAGAATCAAAAATTAGTTCAAGAACTTAAGGATGACTCACGTTAGACCGGGCCGTGTCCGAGCCGGAGCTTCCGGCGGTTACTTTTCTATGACATGACAGGCGATGACGTGATGCTTTCCATAGAAATTAATCTGTTCAGAATGAGGAGCACACAAATTTTGTTATTGGAGTCGACAGTATTCTTAGAAATTAACGAAATTTCTAAAACAATTAAACACTTAGGGAAATTTTAGACACATTTTTTTTATTCTGCATCTCGATTTTGACTGTACCTACATATATAAGTTGGTGCCTAAACTGCCTAAGTAATATGATTATTGAGCAACATTGAAAATCACAGAGAGATCTGAAATGAGGACATATTTTTTAACTAGCTGTGCCCGCGGCTCCGCCCGCGTGGAATTCGGTTTGTGTCAGTAAGCTTCTAAATATATAAAAAATAGTTAATTACATTACGCTGTATTTTTTTACTCAAAAAATTATAACATTTATAATTTCCTGCATGATAATTTCTTAAAATAATTCTATCTTATTGTTTCATACTTTTTAGAGCGCTCTAGCGCGAAAGTGAGAGCTGGCTTTGGACTGCGTGCAGTGCGCCACATAACGTCGGGCAATTCCCGACTCTTTTAGTATGAGGGCGCCGAAGGAGCCCGGCTTTGGAACGCATTCAGCGCGCCACGTGCGTCAGGCTTAGCCCGACGCTTTGAGTATGAGGGTGCCTTCAGCTCCCAACTTTGGCAAGCGTACAGCGTGTCACGTACGTCGGGTTACGCCCGACGCTTTGAGTATGAGGGAGGCACCCGGCTTTGGAACGCGTACAGCGTATCACGTACGTCGGTCTACGCCCGACAGTTTTAGTATGAGGGCGCCGAAGGGGCCCGGCTTTGGAACGCGTACAGCGTGCCACGTGCGTCGGGCTAAGTATGAGGGTGCCTTCGGCGCCCAACTTTGGCAAGCGTACAGCGTGTCACGTACGTCGGTCTACGCCCGACTCTTTTAGAATGAGGGCGCCGAAGACGCCCAGCTTTGAAACACGTACGTAACGCCCGACGCTCTGAGTATGAGGGCGCCGGAGGCGCCCGGCTTTGTAACGCGTACAGCGCGACACGTACGTCGGGTTAAGTCCGAAGCAGTGCCGGATTAAGATATTTTGATGCCCTAAGCATTTCTAGACCATGGTGCCCCGGCCCTCTCCCTAGGGTCATTAAGATTACATTATTTTTTTTGCTAAATTGAGTGAAGTTCATTGCCGCATTACAGCTGAGAATGGAAATCAGTCACATCATTTTATCACGAAAATTGACAGTGCCGCAGCAGTAATGTTGCAACAGAGTACCTAATTCTGCTGCAGTCGTCACCTGAATGTCACCTTTCTCATATCTTAGGTTAGAATAGAATGTAATTGAAAACGCGAGCGAAGCGAGCGCGAAAATTTTTCGATATATAAACGCAATTTACACACAGTTGTACATTTTTATTTTTAGTATGGAAATCAATCACATAATTTTATCACGAAAATTGAGAGTGCTGCAGCAGTAACGTTGTAACAGAGTAAAGCTGCTGCAGTCGCCACCCGAATGTCACCTTTATCATATCTTAGAAAGTGATTAAAAATGCGAGCGAAGCGAGCGCGAAAATTTTTCGATATAAAAACGCAATATGATAGACAGTTGTACATTTTTACTTTTAGTATGGAAATCAGTCACATCATTTTATGACGAAAATTGACAGTACCGCAGCAGTAAAGTAACGTTGCAACAAAGTAATGCTGCTGCAGTCGCCACCCGAATGTCACCTTTATCATACCTTAGAAAGTGATTAAAAACGCGAGCGAAGCGAGCGCGAAAATTTTTCGATATAAAAAACGCAATTTTACTTTTAGTCCCAACCAGGCGCGAATCCAGGATTTCATACAAAGAAGGGATGGGACAGTTTTCTATCAGCCTAGCTTCGCATAGGGCTCGAGGGTCTCAGCGAGGTTGTTTTCATGCATAAAAGATGCAAGAAAGCAAAGCTTAGAATTGACCAAGTGAATTGAATTGGAGAAGTGTGAGCAAGGCAGTAGGCCCAGCTGCGAAAGAGGAAAGCTTGGATTTGGATCCAAGCCCAAGTGTAATTAAGGCAGAAGATCAACTTTGCAGTAAGGCAGAAGGCCTCGCATAAGACCTAACGCCGAACCGCAAAAGAGTGGGTTGAAATCGAATCTATGCATGTAATCACGACTGTTCTGCTACCGATTGTTTCCCAAATTAGCTTTTGGACAGCTAAAAAAAAATCGTGTTCTAAAAACGATGTGTCTGTCCCTAATTTTAAAATTTGTTCTACTTTTTCAACCTGGCATTTTGGTGCCCCCCCTCTGAACGTGATGCCCTAAGCACGTGCTTGTTTTGCTTATTGGTTAATCCGGCACTGGTCCGAAGGTTTGACTATGAGGGCGCCTTCGGCGCCCGGCTTTGGTAAGCGTACAGCGTGTCACGTACGGTACGTCGGGCTAAGGTTAAGGCATTCAGAAGTTAAGATGTAATAAAGAAACTCAGATAAATAAATATATACCTACATACACACACGAACGCTGAAAACACACAACTCTCTTTTTTTTTGGGTAGTCGTGAAAAAGATGGCACTGTGCAATGAGGGGTAATTAATTTACTGTCGTTTAATTTTGTTGTATATTAAATCGACATACTTATTCAATTAAATTTGTTGATGTCCGTACCGCCTCGTCTAAGCTTAGAGTTAATTTGGCAAACACCTTCCTCGGTGGCTACTCATGTCACTACGTATTTAATTCAGCGCCATCTGTTAGTTTACCAGGGTACTCAATAGTGGTAGCACATATTTGAAAAAAGTTTGCCCCGCCTTCCTAAGTAGCGCCATAAGATTCAGGGGCAAACTTAAATCAAGCGAGTGTTGTGGCTACCCCCCCTTTTAAGGGTTAAATTTTTATAGCCTATAACCTGGCCGGAGATTTTGTCAACAGATTAGTAAAGTTTGCATCAAAATCCGTTCAGCCGTTTTCACGTGATGCGCGTTCAAATAAACAGACAAACAGATAAACAGATAAACAGATAAACAGACAAACAGACAAAAATTCTAAAAACTGTTGGAACGTGTTCTGTTATCGATTCTGAGTATCCCCAGCCAACTTTTTTTCAAATATCTTCCATGTACAGACTTTCGACCCTCTACAGCTTTATTATATGTATAGATAGATAGTTCTGAAAATAATATGCCACGACGCCCTCGCGCAAAACCAATCTAAGATGGACGACCACCTCTAGTGATGTGACCTTGCCGGTTATCGTAGTGATGTCAAACGCCGATGAAATGACGATCCCGCCGTATAGTAGGTACCTAAAACCATATCCCATTTAAATCGTACTCAGTTTAACACGTATTTATTATGATCATCCGTAATAATCTGTTTCCATTCGTGTTCCCGCCACTCGGCACACCGTACCCAGCGTTAGATATCTAAAGTGAGAATGTGATTTACTCTTATTGCTTGTTTTAGATAAATGCCCGGGGATACAAGGTTTAACTTGTTGCGTGCCTTGGTGCTTTAATGCAATGCTGCGTGATAATTTTCATGATAATATGAAAAACTTGGTTTAGTAATAATGGACACGGTTAATTACTATCCATTGCATCATACACCTTATAGGTATATTTTGCGGGTGAACATATTGAGAATAACGGCATTATTCCAGTCACACAAGATTTATTTTTTTAACTGATGTGTAATTTTTAAATGTAAAAGAAATTTAATTTTAGGGTTTTGTGGCAATAATGGCTAAAACGGAACCCTTAAGGTTTGGTCACGTCCGTCTATCCATCTGTTTGTCCGTTTGTCATAGCCATTTTCGGAAACTATTTAACTAATTTGGGACGTAACTAACTGTATTAGATGAGTTTAGTTTAGAAGTTAAGATAGAGTCACTATACACAATCAAATTTGGTGTTAGAATATATTAGAATAAGATGTATTATAGGTTAAGTTTTATGTTTTACACCAAATAAAGTACTTCTATTCTAAAAGTGAAAAAATCCACGTGCGGTACGGCAGAGGCACATCATTCGATTGGTCTTTAAAATTAAAGTTCTATTTACCTATTTATTTTTTGCATCTACTTTTCTAAGTTAGAATCGTTATTTGTTCAGGATCAGTACGGATATGATGGTCGTATTTGTCTACGTGACAGCGTGATAAAACGGTGTCCGTCTCTCTTTATCCCGCAGAGTTAAAAAGTGACAGTTGTTTTATCACGTGGATAAATGTGGATAAAGCGATCCATAATAGGCTTGCAGCACTCACTTCAAAACCAACTTTGTCCACTCGCAGTATATAAAACGTAAAGTATATTAAGTACCTATATATGCAATTGCCCATTTCCTCGGCCGGTCCTCGACTCCTCAAAACTCAGATCGATCATGAACACAGTAGGTGTGAAATATAATTTCTTTCTTCATCGTCCAGCTCAGCCGTTAACAACCTCGGTATCGGGCGGGTTATCGCCGGCCCGTACTGAGGTGCGTCTGCTTTAATAAAGAGCGATAATTAAATGTTGTACTTGAGTTGTTTATACCGGGACGAGGGCCCGCCCCCAGCGGAGCAACGGTAAGGGATTAACGAGTCCGAGTACATGGTGCCATGTACCTATACGGGGAATCCTGAATCCTCTTCAGTGGGAAATGCAAGTTGATGACCGGATTCAATTACCTCTGGATTGAACCTCGTCTGGCTGGAAGAGTTTAGACTCTAATACGACTGTTGATAAGTCAAATTTATCTCTGGCAAAAAAAAATATTTTTTTAATCTTACAAGGTTCTTTCCATAGAAAAGGAAGCACTGGAAACTTCTGCCCGGCCCCGGCCCGGTCTAGCGTAGTCATCCTTTAGCTGACACAGGCGCCAGTTTTTACGACAGCAACTAGGGTTGCCAACCGTACTATATTATATTGTATTGTACTATATTTTGGCTCTCTGTACTATATACTTTTGGAAAAATATATAGTACGCTAAAATACTGTATTTCCGATTAAACGTATATTACATTCATGTTTAGTATTTTATCTAAAAGTACTATATTTTTTTGAAATGTACTATATTTTTGATGCCTCATTCTGGAAAATACTATATTTCACCAAAAAAAAGTTGGCAACCCTAACAGCAACTGACATCTAACTTATTGTAAACCCAGTGGGAAATTTATAAAGGGAGCCGGTGTCGTCATGATGTTTTCTTTCACTGAAAATCGGCAAACGTCAAAAGTTATGTTTCGTAACAATTAGTTACGATCAGTTCGAACCCGCGACCTCCGGTTTGAAAATCGTAATACAGCTTACAGTCTAACAACGGTGCTAATATACATAAATGTATTTTGTCATTCTTCAATAGTTATTGGCTCACGATAAATCTTGAAGTCATTAGCTTGTTCTACAGACCGAAACGTATACTCTAAAAATTGAAAAACCAAAGTGGAATTTTTAAGAGGCATTTCATTCCCAAATCTTCAGCATATTGCTAACAAATCACTGCGAATGGGTCGTTTAGCCGCCATTTGTTGCCCTCGGGAGGCGCAAACTATACAGCCAGCAACACGGACAGAGTAACGTACAAATTGACTCAAAAATAGCCTTTATTACGAGGCACTTAGGAGTTTCAGTGCTGTCACCGCCGTAGGTAATTTTGCTGTTTACAATAAAACCCCTTTCCCCGTACCCCCGTTTCCGCTCTTTTCTCATCCTTAAGCATCGGGCGACGCTAAGCGCTCTCACCTCGGGAAATTCAAGAAAAGTGGGTTCGTAAGTGGATTTTACATTAAATATGAGAGATGACGGTAACTCAAAATGTCACAGCTCAACAATGTTGGTGATCTGAGATATACTATTGTAACTAAGTATGGTAAGCTACCAACTTTATGTTTGAGTTCATCATCACTTTTCACAATAAAAAGCAAATAAAAAGAAACAAGTGCGAGTCGGACTCGCGCACGAAGGTTTCCGTCCTTTAAGCAAAAAATTCTGTTTTTAGTATTTGTTGCTATGGCGGCAACAGAAATATATCATCTGTGAAAATTTTAACTGCCTAGCTATCACGGTTCATGAGATACAGCCTGGTGACAGACAGACAGACGGACAGACAATACCCTTTATTGTAATTGAGTTTTTACCCTTTGGGTACGGAACCCTAAAAAGATTTAAGCGAAGAATTATGCTTTTATGTCAATCGGATACCCATAAGTATATAATGTTTAAGTACTAGTACCTACTCGTACATAGTTACCTAAATACCTACGAGTATGTACTTACTATAAGTAGGTACTCTTTGAGTAAGTATCAGTAGGTAAGTTTCATTTTTTTCCCATCTGACCTGTCTGTCAAATAAAAAATAGAGAGGACGATGTTAAGTGGTACTTGAACAGTTTATTTTTACTTCAGAAGCGTAAAGGTTGTTTTAAAAGTCCGAAACTAAAACGAAAATAAAATTGGAGAAATATAACTGGAAAATGGGGAAAAAACTTGTAGGTGTAAGTGTAAGTTATGATTAAAATAACGGCAAGGTAGGATAGCAGTTTTACAAATTATCGGCAATAATAGTAATCAACAATATTAAAAAACTGTAAAGCAGCAAGTAGACGTTATATATAGGTACGTTCCTTACAATTTAAGCTTACATCTTATCTTAATAGACCAGTCGATATATTCTGAAGCTAAAGGTGCTCTGTGTTTGTGAATATTACCCTATTTATTACTCCAGCCTTTATCCTAATACGCCGCAGGAATGGGTACGGCGGAAGGCAGCATCCCTAACGAGCTCTCGCGTTCCATGAAAGTCTCATAAAAAATAATAAACAATTTACGTTCCGTGACACGCACCGTCATTACGTAATAACCGACAGGGATTTTTCCAAGCTATGGAACAACACTCATTTTCTTGGCTATGGAAAACATCGTTGGTTTCAGGTCTCGAGTGCTTCACGAGAAAATATTTTTCGAAAAGTTTTTATTATTAGATTAGATAAGGGATCACTCGTGCGTCTGTCTGACTGTCCGTCTGTCACAGCCTATTTTCTCGGAAACTACTGAACCAATGAAGTGGAAATTTGGTACACATATGTAAATTGGTGACCCAAAGATAGACATGTTTTTTTTTATAATTTTAAAATACATAGGTTCGAAGTTATTTAAGAAAATAGCCAAAAATTACTACATATTTTATCTTCGAAACTACTGGGTCTAAAATTTTGAATAAAATACACAAAATAGTTCTTTACAAATAGATAACAGGAAAACCTATTAGAAATGTACATTAAAGCGTAAATCGGACTTAGAAACGCGAGTCCAACTCACTCTTGGCCAGTTTTTATTTTGGTAATAATTAAAAAACGATATTGCTCAAATTTGGATAAGCATAACGCATTCTCAGCCGACTAAGTATAAGTACCTAAATCCTTATATATACAATGAAGCATCTGTTAGTAATTTTTACTCATCCCAGTGCACTTAAATTAATCTCATTTCATTTCATTTTATTTCATTTCATTTCATTTCATTTATTTATCTCCTAGGGAACCTGGGGCTACTATAACGACACCTTTGAGAAAGGCTTCTCGCTTCTCGCGTGATAGGTCGGGCTAGATAATTACCGAGACATATCGCTACATATTTTCGTGACAACTTCCATGTCAAATGTCGTCATGGATACGTCCTTCAATTTTAAAATTAATTATTAATAACATGGATTATTCAGCTGGTTTAAATATGACTTTATGCATGGTATTGGAATTCGTTAGGACATTTTCCAATAAGAAAGTCACAGAAAAAGTGTGGACTAAAACTGGTTTCGTTTGTTTGGCTTAATTGGCTGATTTAAAAAATTACGATTTGGTAGGTTTTAAATTAAAAGATAATCCGAGCAAAATGGTGCATTTTCGCGGCACTTACCTACGTCGTTTTAGTAAGAGGATAAGTGTTTAAAAAAAACTCTGTCACGTACCTCGGCTACATCACCAGCTATTTTATAGGTACTAAAATTATACTCTGCGGTATGCAGGGTAGGTAACGATATACCTACACTTGAAAATAAATGAAAATGAGACATTTTCTACCAAGCCAACTTTAAGGTTTTGGTTGGAGTCTGCCCTTGCAAATATGATCTACTCGTAGGTTCCGTGTGATTTTTTCATGGCATTTGTAAAAACGTGTCACAATTCAATATAGGTACTTAAAAACTTTTTACTTCAATAACTGTTTAATCTATAGGTACTTATTACAAAACCCTAAAAGCGCCAGATTGCTTTAAAGCTAATTTTAGATTAGTCGTACTATTCATGAAGATTGGTACATTAAGTACTTT
Source organism: Cydia fagiglandana (assembly GCF_963556715.1). NCBI lineage: Eukaryota > Metazoa > Arthropoda > Insecta > Lepidoptera > Tortricidae > Cydia > Cydia fagiglandana. Next base: position 12,173,632 of record NC_085938.1, read on the forward strand.
ATTGTTTCCTAATGAGAAAATATGTATGTAGGTACCTACATAAAAATACATGTTGTTCTTAATAACAGTGCTTAGTTGAATAAATGTAATAATAAGTATAATTTGTCTCGTTAAAGCTCCATCAGCACACTATAAAAACATAAACGCTTTTCCTATTAAAAGGCAGATGTCGCCCGAGATACATTAGGAGTATTAACGACACAAAAAAACTGTCCCCATACGAATGCAACAAGTGTATAATTCTCGGAATACCTAACAAATGTTAAGTTTTTTCGTTGTCCAGGCTACATGGCCCAATTAAGGGGACACGGAGCCGAGGGCTCTCTTATAATTTATTCGCTGGGATTTTGTTTTGTGCCACGTTTTTGTCCCGATGGAAATCGGGATCGTAAACACCTTGTTTAGTCGTCTTCGAGCTTTGTTAGCGATGATAACCGATAACGATGCTATAAGCACCCTATATTTAAATACCTATCTACTAAATTTTCGGGAGGTCATGGTAGCTTTAAATGTGAGGAATAGGTTTAAAAAAATGGGTTTTTCAATGCTGAAATATTATTATATGAATACTTTGCGTTTTGTTTGAAAAATTACATAGATATGATTTGCTGATTAGGTACCTACAGTTAATTTAATTTTAAATAAGTGGCAGTTGTTTTTCGTCATTTAGCGTATATATTATTTTTGCCAGCTACCCCGGGCCCCGAGTATCGAGCGCGTTCGCTTCTCGGAACGCTTTAATTGCACTCCGGCGCAGATCGAACGTTTAAAATCGATTTTTATTCGATTTATTTCATCGGAGCTGGCGTTCGGAATCCTGTTTTTGTTTTGCGTTGTGTTTATGTAAATTTTACACGCATCTACTGAAACTACTCAATTAATTAAAGTAAGTGTAAGTAAGATATAATTAAAAATTACATGACCTTATGTAATGGACTGTGTCACGTATTGGATTGCAAAATCAGTACCTAACATAAATATTGCAAATAAACTTGTGGCTCTAATATGAGCTGTCAACCTCTCGAGCATTAGCTTTAAACTCAATAAATGTATGGCTCCGCCATTTTGTATGGCTCCGCCATTTTGAATAAAATCCAAAATCTGAATCGTCCAAAAAACTATTTAATCGTCGAACCTGCTCACAAAATTGAGAATTAAGACCTACAGAGGAGAGCATCCGGATATACGAAAGCATTTTTGCCCAAGCTGAAGACATTCGCTAACGCTCGGTCAAGAATAGTAATTGTGGGCAATCCTTGTTATTAAATAGATAAATGTCTGTCATCTCGATCATCTCATTTTTTCTATTCGTTTGGCGTTTGTCGATGATTTTGGCCAGGTCCTCGGATTTACAAATATAGTAAGTATAAACTTTATCATTTTCAAACAAGCAGTAAGCTTAGAAGAAACATATATTATAACATAATAATTTTTCCTTCTTACTTTTGTTTGTGTTTAAATAAGTTCTAAGAAAACATTTTAATTGGAGATGTAAAAGCAGTGGGCCAGTTCTCGTATTCCGATGGGCAGAATTGTCGCATTCTCAACCGGAATCCCGCGCCAGCGCGTGTCTTCACACCTCGGGATTATAGTAAAATCTCCCCAAAACAGGCTTTTTTCAACCTTGATACCATAGGGAAGAATTCAAATTGGTTTGTCTTTAATTTTCCAATAAGAAATGCACCAATTTCAGAGCTTCAGTTCAACACTTTAAGTCTAATTTTCTTTACTTTGATGCCTTGGCGAATCACTCCAAGATTATCGCGGTTGGGTAATGTGAACTTAATTTTCACTGTTGACAGTAGATTTTCGATTGTGTTGTATTAATTTATCATCTCAAATTGCAGTGAGTATTCGCAATACCTATTCGTGCGCGTAATGAGGTGAAACAATTCAAAATGCGAGCGCACCGGGAGTGTCTGCGGAGTGCTTGTGTGTAGAGGATTGCTCTAGTTTATTTGTTACAAAGTAAGAAAGACACGATAATAAATTTGAAGGTATTACGAAAGTGAAATGTTACTTAATTATGATCTTATACCTGTTCATGATATAGTTTATAGGTCCACTCTCCATAAATAGGTACATTGAAAGAAATAATTAGCCGAACTCATTGAGTCATCCTTTACCAGGCTGACATTTCAAAAATGACAATAGAATGTCAGTCTTACTCGTCTAAAATAGAACACATGTTTGAAGTGCCGTATGTGGGAAATATGTATCCCTTAGCCTGGTAAAGGGTTAAATAATTATTGAACTTCAGTAATAAAAAAATTAATTTACATTAATATCCTAAAACCGACTTTGGTTTTACAAACCGGCCGATATAACACAGTTTGCAAGTTCCAATTTTTGTGTAAGTTGTAACAAAATATTTGTTTTTGTTTTTGTTACGCAAACATTTCTTTCATTAAGGATTCATAATAGTATATTGTACTTATGTTTAAAGACATTGCACATAATTTAAGGTTAAGGTAGCGGGGTTGCGGACGCAGCAAAGGGTAAAGGGGCCCACTGATTACCAGTCCGCCGGACGATATCAGCCTGTCAGTTGACCGCAAAAGGCCACACACTAACAGTTTTCTGTCAGTTTTCGGCCTGACGACTTACACGAACTGATCGTGTGTGGCCGCCTGACGATTCCAGTCAGCGCCGACAGTTATCCGCCGGACAGTCCGTGGCCTCGAGTCCAGTCAAACACACACCATGAGGTAGCCGGCCGGCGATCGACACACGTTACAGCATTAGTAAATTCTATTTTATTCCTAATACTTAAGAGTTCATAGTCCCTAATAAGCAATATAAGCATACGACTTTTTGTCTTCGAACATCACGGATCCAATACTTAATTCTTTGAGGCTGATATTTGCTTGTAATTTCATACACAATTTACGGCCAGTAGACCTTATTAATCTTAAATACGGTAGGGCTTCTGTCAAATTGAAATAAAATTATTCCGAATGTGCAAACTACGTCACCAGATGTCAGTATAAAATTTATACAATTTTAAGGCCTGAATACAACAATGCGAAGGTTGCATGTATCTAGTTTGTCAAGACTTTTCTTTATTTATCATGTTGTTACCTCGCAACTGTTGTTTACTGTCAGTCAAAAATAAATGTCGTAAAGAGAACATAACATAACATAACATAAACCTTATTTTTTCTCTATTAATTTTAAATGTGACATATTGTATTTGCGTGGCTTATATATTCGAAAATACAGACATGATTATTGATTGCTGGAAGTGTAACCGAGAAAAAAAGGAGCAAGCATTCAAAGATTCAAATAGGGAAATTAGCCTCCCAATATTACCTAAAACACTGGTTAAAATTTTAATAGTTCTCAAGATAACGCCGGGAGGTATACCATCGTTGGCGTTCACGGCAGCTAGCAATGAAAAGACTAGCTATGAAAAATACCTTTATAAGGAAATCGAAAACATAATATCACAATTCTGATTTTTTTCATGACTGAGATTCTGCAAAAATTGTGCGATTTGATTCTATAAAGTACGCTATAAAGACACGTGGTAGGAACACTAGCGCAAGTATGGAGATACCTCACCTAACCTAACCGAAGTACCTGCTTAGACAAGAGAGAAGATCTATGCCTGAAATTCTTCAGCTACAAGTTGGATCCGAATTATGACAACATTAATTCATTCCGTTTTAAGTTAATAGAATATCTGGAGCAAACTGTGTTCGGCGTTACAGAGCGTGGCGTGGCGTGGCGATATTACCTACCTGCAATTCTCCTACTATGTGACTATTATTACAAAAAAAGGATATGGAGTTAGAAGCTGCAAGCGGTGGATTCAACCTACTTTTACTTACACCGGCTCTTATTTAGGTGCTATCTTTGTATACCAAATTGAAAGAAATGAAAATACTTTACTGTTATGTTTTTGTTTTATTCATTCTACTCTTTAAAACCTTTTCTACATAATATTAGGTCCACTTGGGCGGTTTACGAGTGATTTTTTTGTTTGATACCTTGTAATAGATTTTTATAATTTACAAGAAATCAAACAAAAAAATTACGTACATCACCAGATATAGTAATCCACTTCGTCACCTTTTTCTGGTAGTATTTCGTTTCTGTAACGGTTTGGCGCCCCCTACGCAGAGTTTCGCGTAATATTCCCTATTGATAACCTTCATCCTTCTCAGATTTGAAAGTCAGTTAGGTAATAAAAGCTTGTAAAATAGTTTCTGGTTGGGCCAGTAATTGACTGGTAAAGAATAACTTAAAACATTAAGTCCACATTTTGTACCTTTAACTTGTTTTGTGCAATAAAGTATAAAATAATGAAATAAATTAATATTTAAAGTACATCCTATTTTACTAGTAGAAATAATAAATAGGACCAAACAATGGAACTGTTACAATTATAGAGTAGGTAACTACTTTATGCAATCTGTTTAATTACGGAGGCAAACATAAGAAAAACATCAAAATCAAATTTCATGTAACTAATAAAATAACTAAAAAAGTTTCATAATTTCAATTATAGAGGACCTTTGGTTCCAAAGGACCAGAACCAGAGCTTTGGTTGCAACTATTGAGGTTTTCCATTTATCCAAGTAACCAATTAACCAGGTTTCACTGTAGTAGTAAAATATAGGTTTACATTTTTTGCCTTATTACAAAGGAATAAGGTCCAAAAGTGTAAACATTATCTTTGACGTCGACAGTCCATTTTGAGGAAAAAATTAAACTAGTTGAAAAACACGAAACTGAAGGCTCTCGACTGACAACAGATGACGGCCAACAGGCCACCGGCCGGCTATCTGATAATGTGTGTGTAAATTGGCCTGCAGGCCACGGACTGTCCGGCAGATATCTGTCGACGCTGACCGGAATCGACGAGCCGTAGTCCGAATAGCCGTCAGTCCAAAATCTGAAATAGAACTGTTAATGTGTGGCCTGCTGCGGTTAACTGACAGGCTAACATCGTCCGGCGAACTGTCAATTTGTAGGGATCTGTCAAAATTATATCAGACTATTGCCGGCAGGCGGCCGTACGGTGGGAAAATGACGACTCGTCTGTAGTCGCAGAGGTGGCAGCAGACCATTGCCGGCCGGCAATAATCGCTTATGTTTGTGGACGTTATTGGTCTAGGACGGCAGGTCGCCCGATAAGGCCAGAGACTGCAGGCGGACTGGTAATCAGTGGGCCCCTTAACATTCGAATGACGACTCCAGCGACAGTAGCATTGCTGTTTCAACTTTACCTCCCTTGCTGCAGCTATGACGTTGACGCCACGGGCGATGTCACTGTCAAATAGTCAAATCTCCTTGATAAAGTGATCAGATTGAACATTCTATGTAAAGGATGACTCACGTTAGACCGAGCCGTGTCCGGGCCGGAGCTTCCTGCGCATACTTTTCTATAACATGAGAGGCGACCACGTGATGCTTTCCATAGAAAACGATGCGCCGGAAGTTCCGGCCCGGACACGTCCCGGTATAACGTGAGTCACTCTTAATTGCGATACTGAGTCAGCAATGCAGCAACAGCGGCAATGTTATTTATCAATTAAATAAGTAACAACAAAATGGACACTTACAAGCACAGTTGAAAATAAAGGTCCATTTCCAACGACCGCAGCACTACCATTCATTTTACTATGGAAATTGACAATAACACCGACGCGTTCATACTAGTAGTGCAGCTGCGGTCAGAAATGGAATGTTACCCTAATGCTACAGATTATCGTCGATTCGGTCGCAATCCGAATGTTTTCAGTGAGTACCTACCTTTAAAATGTGGTAACGCTAACATTACATGTTATAATCCACTAAGTTAGAACCCGCACACTTGCTTTATTAAGGTTTATGTTAATCAAAAGTTTGAATTATGTATTTCTAGCAAGTCAGTTGAAACAGCTCTTGTAGATTGCACATCTGATCGCTTTTTATTTCCAACTACAAATGCAATCCCTCCTACAGCACGATAAGGGGATAATCCTCGAACGTCCGTTAACTCCGTATAGCCGACGGGTGATCCTACATCTATCCTTTATAATCGCCACTGGCTGACCTCAGTTGGATAAAGACAAATGTCTTAAACAAAAGCGAGGGAAAAGGACAGGTGCGCCAACCGCTCACATTCGGAGCAAGGTGCAACAAAATCGATCAGGTGTATTTGTTTAAACAAGGTGCTCCATAAATGTCTCAAGACACTGTCATAAAATTAATAATTCGCGGTCCGTGGGCCCGTGGTCGAGAAATTTAACAGGCGAGAAGTTAAAATGATTTTATGTTCTTTTGCAGTACCGTGAGCGACCACTAATAATAATGTGAATTAGATGTTTATTTTATTGATTTAACTAGTTCCCGATTAGAAAATATAATTGAATTTTTATTGAGTGCATATTTTTACTGTTGTTGTAATCGAGTTAGGTTAAAGGATAAAATTACTTTGATAACAGGTACACAGCTGCAGGTGCTTAGCTGTAACTGTTTTTGTGAACATTTTATTTTGATGCAGATTGCATTATTAAAACCAATCCCTTGTATGTTTGACTAACATTATAATTTTTATCGTCTTTTGTGGCAACTATTTAGCGTAATATGTCTCGTTGTGATGGCGCGCAGCCTGTATACGGTGACAGATCGGGTGCGCGCGCCGATGGCGCGTGTAATCTCAGACAGGCCGGCGCGCGCGCATGGATCATGTTGCTATCGCCCGCTGTCCTGCGGTTAATGTATACCGACTCATAATCCTAAATAATTACATGTATTAAACTACTATTACTTGTTATGAAATTAATGTTTTAGTTGGCAACAAACATATCTGATCGAAATTCAATCGAGATTGGTAAAAAGTTAAAAACCAAGTACTTATGTAAAAAGCATGCAAATAAAGCAAATATGTACGTGTCATTACAATTTCATGTAAAACTTTAATTGACACGAATTACTACGGTAAGTATAGTTAGTCATTCGTACCGTCAAGTGATGTAAAAATATGGGTGCACAAATCATCTCAAAAATATGTGCCGTATTCGAACTTCAAGATATTCACAAGAGACGACACGTACTAGATCCATTCTAGATACGTTATAGTTTAGATATCAACTAGTTCTCTTTTGCAGCGCAATTCGGGCAACCAATGTCACTTTTACGTTAGATAGAGTATATAAGATATCTATTAGATGTGAATTAGGTCTCTAAGTTATATCCTGTGGAAATCGTTCAAGAGTATCTCCAGAATCGCGCAAATGTCAAATTTGACAGGTTAGATCTTAAACATATCGTTATCGTATCTTGGTGATGTCTAAAAGATGTCTAATAGATGTCTATTTCAAAATCTGAATCGGGACCTTAGTCAGTGAATAATAACTATGGGACATATTTTTGAGTAGGCAAGTTGTCTACACCCATATTTTTATACTTGACTGTACCTCCTGTTAAACCTTTGCTACTATCGTAATAGACATACCTAATGTATTAATGAAACAATTTGTTCCGGGTCGCAATCGCCATCCAGTTAAAACTAAAAAACTATGGATAATGGATATCATGCCATTTAATCGATTATTCCCAATAACATATCTGACAACATAATTACAGATCCAATTCCAAAGTGACAGTCGCTATGTAAAACTTAATGAATTCCATTTTTTGCATTGATATTAGTTGTCTGTAAAAAGTCGATTTTTCCAGGGGGTGATTATATATATGTGGACTGTGGAGCTACGTGCACGGTCGCTGCGTCGGGACACCTGAGCGTGCTAAGTAGAGGAGATGGGTACATGCGTCAAGTAGACGCAGGTAATTAGAAAATATATAAGGCAATGGGTACGAGTATGAGTAGGATGAGTATGAGTAGGTAAGTAGCATTCAAGTTCTGCTAATAGGTAAGTAATGATTTTTGTCCTACTTATGTATGTACTAGGTAAGGGGCTGTGCACAAATCACGCGAGGTGTTTTCGGCTTCTTTTTGACCCCCCTCCCCTTGGTGATATTTGGTGAGGTTTTTGGCTACCTTTGGCTCCCCCACACAACCTCACGTGTGATTTTTTGAAAATTTCCATTCGACCTAATTTTACGATAAATAGTAATTTATATAGAAAATCTTGTTTATTTTTCTATTTTCGTTAAATAGGCTCGCTATTTTGAAGCGCAGAGTGAAGAATTCTGTTTAACGAAACCGAGAAAAAGTATATCTACTCATGTGGTTGGTTTTTTTTTCTTAGTTTCGTTCACTGTAGAAAAATACACGTGAGGTTTTCTTATCCCCCCCCCCCCCCCCAACGTGATCTATCGAGATTTTTTCGTGATCCCCATCGAACCTCGCGTGATTTGTGCACAAGCCCTAAACTATGAAAATTGAGAAGATGTTGTTGCACTCGACGATGGACCATATTCGGATTTCAGATTAAGACACGGAGATTCTCCAAAATTCCGACACATTTTTCATTGAAGATAAGTGTGTTCTTGTTTTGATGTGTAATGAATGAATATAGTAGTGGACCCTATAATGGACGTGGAACCAGTAATGGGACAAAAAAACATAATTCCTCTAAAATAAGTATCTAAAAGTAGTTTATAAACACTGGCTGTATATTATCATAAATAAGAGTCCTAGAGCTGTTTCAGTTTGAAGTTTTATTAAATTTGGTTGTTTTTTAAGAAATTGGCGTCAACCTAAAAGTTGTCGTGTCACTGAAAACAAATACCTCTACGAATTCTTAACAACTTCGCTAAGAGAGGTGAGTTAATTTATAAAATTTTAATTAATTAATACTTGATGAAAACTAGAATGTGTTTTGTTAATTGCATTTACCATGAGATAAGGTATAACAACACACTATGTTGTGACTGCACAGATGTAAAAAAATAGTGGTATTTGGCCCAATCCCATTATAGGAGCTGTAAAACTGCGTACCTCCTATGATGGGACAAATGACAGAATGATGCTTGCTATGCCATAATTTCATGTTTAAACAATACAGAAATAAAATGTAGTTAAGAAATATGTCAATCAGGAGGTATTCTCGGACTTCGGATAAATTAATATCGTTTTCCCAAACTTTTATTTAACTTGCCCTGTTAGTTAGTGTGGGTCCAATCTTGGTAGCTGAATTTGAGCCACTTTTCGATTTCCGATTCTGTTGAAATTTTGTGCAAGTACGTAATTAAGTATGCAAATCGGATGATAATGCAATATTATGATAACATGGACCTGATCTGATGATGGAGACAGGAGGTGGCCATGGGAACTTTATCGCATTAAACCCTAACTAATTGTGTTAGGGTATATTAGAATTGTCTCGATGGATCTAATACAATAATAATTGGCTGTGGAAAGAAAAATACATTCAGCGATAAAAGCTTATACCAAAAATTGTTTTATTTTGCCGTAATTTATTCCCGATTTCAATATTTTATACTGATAGAGCAATGTCCATTATAGAGGGCCCATTACTGGATCCACGTCCATTACCGGGGGCCCATTACTGGAACTTTAGTGTCCATGACTGGAGAAAAAAAGCATAGTTTTAATTTGTTAAATATGTGGAAACTAATTGCAGTATCTTTGATACAACACGCCTAAAACATGAAAGACGGATAGGACTTTCATCTTTTAACACGCTAAGCGGTAGACCATTTACATGTATAAGGGAAGTATTTACTCCAAATTTCCTCTTAAATGTCCCATGACTGGTGCTGTTACTATATATCCAAATGTTTTACAAACTACCTGTAAAGGATGACTCACGCTAGACCGGGCCGGGCACGGCCCGAGGCGTCCGGCATGTCATTTTCTATGATGACGGCTGATCGGTGATCACGCGGTGCTTTCCATAGAAGCGCCGGAAGGTTCGGCCCGACCCTGGCCTGGTCTAGCGTGAGTCATCCTTAACTCCAATAACTAGCACTCACTTAGAAACCTTCAATAGATACCTACTAAGGAATAAGATTGAAACTGAACTTTATATTTTAATGAAAATGGCAATATGAAGAATTAATGGCATGTAAAGAACAATGTGTGCACCTACATAATGCACTCTATACGAACCACATAGCTAACCTACATAAAATAGGTCGAAAATAAACTCAGCAACTTAGTATTATTCCCTTTAATGATTAACCTATTCTACGAGCTCATTTAAATAATAAACAGTGAAAGGTGCGTACGGTCATCGGTTGCAATCAGAGGCCATAAACGCGTGCGCAGCTTTGCCAACAGGTGCCGGGGCCTGTGTTTATAAAGAATCGTTGGAACTGGGCTAAAGGTACTTGTTCGTAAATTATTGGTTAGCTTTTATTGACTGCTGGGGTATTATAGTTATACATAGTACCTATGTATCTTTAGGTATTTAAAAAAGAGTAAACAAAATCTACCCTCAAATGGCTTCTTACATTATCAAATAATGTAGGTTAAACTCAAATCGTTCAGTGACAGTGATTAAAATAAAATATTGCCCCTTTTCATATGTATAAGCAACTGATTGTTGAAGTTGGTGCCAGAAAGCTTAAATGTTAATTGTATGGGATATCACTGGCCCATCTTGTAACTATTTGGCTTGGCACTGACATCAAACATATCAGTTGCTAATATATTATTGATGCCTGTATGAATTCGGTATTCTTATTTAAAAAAAATGGATATAATTTTTCATTAAATTTTTAGTTTTTGTTACGACTGCATTCTGCAGGACTCTTTCGTTCCTGTTTTGCCAAACAGTCATGTAACTGAAAAGTTTTATGTTTCGAGGTCTGAGTCTGAATCCTCCAATACCTCATGGATCCTGCCTGTCATATAGTTAAGGAATTGCAAATGCGTCGCGAGATGGGGGGAGGGGGGTCACGAAAAAATCACGATAGATCACGTTGGGGAAGGGGGGTATAAGGAAACCTCACGTGTGTATTTTTCTACAGTGAACGAAACTAAGAAAAAAAAACCTACCACATGAGTAGACACTTTTTCTCGGTTTCGTTAAACATAAATCTTCACTCTACACTTCAAAATAGCGAGTCTATTAATAGAAAAAAAAACAAGATTTTCTATATAAAATACCTACTATTTATCTTAAAATTAGGTCGAATGAAAAAATTTCAAAAAAATACACGTAGCCATAGCATATACATAGCCAAAAACCTCACCAAGTATCACCAAGGGGGAGGAGGGGGTCAAAAAGTAGCCGAAAACACCTCGCGTGATTTGTGCACAACCCCTTGGCCATTTTTAAGATTATAACAACGGTTTGGGGATTTTAAATTCGTTTAATTTAAAGCACTATGTCACATTGATTTTTTTTTAAATTTATTATTTAACAGGACCTTTAAACAATGGTACATATCGGCCCTATCAAGTCCACTTCTTATAGGCCAAGAAATAAGAAGTTATAGAGGGAAATGCTAGGAACACAATTTTTGACTCCGTAACTTTGTTTAGACTAGTTAGGAGGTGAACATATCAAAAGTCCCCGGCTGTAGCCCCGGTGCTGCGGGGGAGAGGGGGGAAAGAAGGTCTCATTTTTCGGTTTTTCACTAATATCTTGGAAACTATGCGTCTTAGCGACATGACTACTGAGACAAACCAAAAGCTGATAAAAATTGTTACAAGTTTTATTCAGTCAAGTTTTTCGATATCTTGAATAGTTTTTGAGATATCCGCTCTTGAAAGTTTATTTAGGGCTTTAAATTTTATCTTGATATCTACATTAGTGAAGCTGCTAGGCCGTGTTTGGTATCATTTTCGTATAAATCGGGGATGCTGAATTCATTTTTGGTATCACATTGACACCATTCCTAAGAAAAAACATATAAACTTTAAACTAATAACTTTTTTTTAAATTCCTCTTCACGCTTAAACCGCTTAACCGATTTAATTGTAATTTGGTATACAGATATTTCGAGTCCCAAGACAGGACATAAGATACTTTTTATCTCAATAATCATCCTTTAAAGTTGTGAAATGGAGTATGGGGGGAATTCAACTTCATCGACGAAACTGAATTCCTGAGGTTCATACTGCTTAAGGTAAGGTTTGAAGTCATGTTAGGTATCATTTTCATCTAAATCACAGATGTATACCATCCTAAATTTCACCTAAACCGGTTCAGCGGTTACTGACTCCCCATACAAACTTCCACCCCACTTTTCACATCCTCAAAAGATGCTTTTGGTTATAAAAACTATCCTATGTCCTGTGTCGAGACTGAAACTATTTCTGTACCAAATTTCAACGAAATTGGTTCAGCGGTTTAAGCGTGAAGAGGGATTTAAAAAAAAAATATTTTTTTAATTTTGTTTTTACTTCGGAATAGTGTCAATTTGATACTATAAATGAATTCAGCACCCCCGATTTATACGAAAATGATGCCAAACATGGCCTAACAGCATCACTGATGTAGATATCAAGATAACATTAAAATCCCTAAATAAACTTTCAAGAGCGTCTATCTCAAAAACTATTCAAGATATCGAAAAACTTGACTAGATAAAACTTGTAACTAATTTTATGAGCTTTCGGTTTGTCTTAGTAGTCATGTCGCTAAGATGCAAAGTTTCCAAGATATCAATGAAAAACCGAAAAATTCGACCTTCTTACCCCCCTCTACCCCGCAGCACCGGGGCTACAGCCGGGGACTTTTGATATGTTCACCTCCTAACTAGTCTAAACAAAGTTACGGAGTCAAAAATTGTGTTCCTAGCATTTCCCTCTACAACGTTTTTTGAGCATTCATTTCCTGACCTATTATATCTTCAGAGAATATGCTAATTACATCCATATAAGTGAATATTAAAAAAAAAATACATTGTAATCATGTTTATGGCAAAAAGTTGTCATTCCCATTAATTTTGTTTTAGAGTTTAGAAAAATAACGTGAAAACAATAAAATATTAGATAAGACCTATGTGAAACGAGTTCTTGACTGACAACCGATGATGAACCAACACGGCCAATTAAATTTTTATTAGACATTAGGACATTCTGAGTGATTAAGCAAAATAAAGATGATAGGATAGCCGCCAGCTATTAAACTTTGTCATCAAACTAGACTCCTATTCATTAAGTTGGAAATTATTACTAGCTACTCGTGTTCTTGTTAAACATTACTATAAAATGAGAAGAGAAAACGGATAAGTAATTGTCTGTGTTAGATTCTGTTATTAGCTACTAGTACCTCGCTTTAGAAATTAACTAGTTCCTTGACATATTTTTTTTTTACTGATACTTATTTGTATTTTAGCTATTATAGTTATGATGCTATACAGTCAAAATACAACAGAAGGAGATAGAGTAAAAAGTTAAAAACTGTAATTTTTGGGAATGTATTTCATGATGACCTACTGAATTTTTGAATCAAAGTTAAGATAAATATGAATTAATCATGTTTTTATTTTTGCTGTAACACACGTTTCCATTTCTATGTTTAAGAAAAATGCCCCAATAAGGTATAAGCTAAATATTTTACCAAGTTGACGTGCTCTTCAATAAGTATAGTTTGTTTTTTTTTAGCATTAGACAGAACTTCGCAGAAGTAAGCTTGTGGTTCCAAATCCGACACTTATAGCGGTAATAATTTGAAGTAAATTATATGTATTGACCATGCTACATTAGATAATTCAATAATTATTAACAATTAAAGAGCTTGATAAAAACATCTGTGGAGTTCTTTCTAATGCTAAAAAAACGAACTATAGTTTGAAAAATAGTTGATCAGTGTTTCAGTGGGGAGAAACATCCCTTAGCTGGCACCCAAATACGTACTAAACGTACAAACTGTGTTATGTTAGGTAATAATTTATAATCTGGATTTTTTGGTAACTTACCAACTCATCTCAAACTCGGGGAGGAAGTTTAGAAACAAACAATAATTAATGCTTAAGGTTTGTTTTAAGGGTCATATCAGTTTCGAAAAAATCCCAAAGTTAAATATGATGTGTTAGTTTGTCCTACATGTTATATTTTAGGGCACTTTGAGGGGTCTGACATCGTATCGTAATATTCTAAATAAGTAGGTAAGTACCTACATAGTAGCCCGCGAGCAGCGGTTTTCCGACCAACATGATGTTATTTTGACGTTTTGCAAGTTAAAATATAATCGGTATAACCATTGTAGGTATCTACACAAAAACCTTCGTACTCATTAAAAGCACATAATGAACTCATTAAGCGTATTAAGGTTTCAGGAGTAAAAAACTCGTTAAATAATTCGCCCCATGAATATTAACACGTTAATGTAATTTATTCCTTTCGCTGCGTTGATGGATTTATTTTTCTAATGTTTTGGCAGTCTTGTCACGACATGGTTTGAAAAGCTACTGAACCATTTCGTCACTCTATACTCTAAAAAATGAAGACCAACTAAGAGCTGTTTTCTCTTAGTTGACGTTAAGTTAATTACAACAATTATGATCATATACCTACATATCATAGAAAGCTGATTACTTAAAACAATAACGCTACGTCTTACGTAGGCGAACAACGCGCGAACGCGGCGCGGCGCGGCGCGGCGAAAGCGGCCGCCGCCGCGCCGCGCCGCGCCGCGCCGCCTGACATTCGCGTGCAAATCGCGCCGCACCGCGTTCGCAACGAGATCGCTTACGTAGGACACTTCTATGGGCATCAAAGGATTGATTTCGCCGCGCCGCGCCGCGCCGCGTTCGCGCGTTGTTCGCCTACGTAAGACGTAGCGTAAGTGTATCTGTGATTGAACTAATAAAGTAGGTATGTACAGTCACCACACGGGATTGTTATACCATTTAGGGTTCTTGCTAAATTGGGAATTGTATAGCGTAAGTATTGAGCAACCAATTTAGCTAGGACCCTAAATGGCGCAACATTCGCGGAGCGTGATGGTACCTATTTATTTATCCTAACAATGGTATACCTACAAAGCTAAATACGTATAGATAGGTAACTAAGTTAAGGATTTTATGTTTTAGTTTATCTATTATTCCTCTTGTTTTTATATCTCAGTTCGGTTCTTATATTTTATAATTTGAATGTACTGCATGTCAATCTTTAGGGCCAATACAGACAACGCATACCGATACAGACGTTGCAGTTAGCGTGCAGTCGGCGTGCAGTTCCCATACTAATTGCAGTCGGGTTGCAGTCCTTCTGTATCGGCCCTAATAATTGGAGATGAACTGAAAAACAGCGTTGTGACAGCTACTTAATCTGCACCTCGGTATAAAAATTAATGCTGATAATTTCGTTGCAATATTTTGTTATTTCTGTAGATTTAAGTAATTATTTCTGCTTTTGTGTTGAAATCGTTTATTTCATTTTCTTGAATTTATATGTATGTACGTGTGTGGCAATAAATTATTATTGTAATCTACCTACCATTAAGATTATAATAACACATCATTTATAAAAAAAAGTGTTAAGAATAAAGGCTTGTTATTTTATTGTTCCGTTTATTTTCGTCACTCTATTTTGACAAGTACAAAGTGCGTGTGAGCTTGTCATTAAGAACTCAATGTGCGTATATATTAAAAATACTTCTGTCATTTTATCAAAATTCCGCTTTCCTGACCTCACCTGTCTTAGGCCCTCCAGTCCGTTACCTCAGTCGTACAAGACAATTAGCATACTTTCTGTACAAAAACTTTATTCTACCCCCAATATCTTAATATTCAATACCTTACCAAATAATAATTAAATACGGCAGTTCGTCTGCCGAATGCATTAAGGGTCGTTTTCTCTGTATATATTATAATATTAATGTGCGAGGGAGCCGGCAGGTGGACGCAACGTTATTATGTTACGGACACCCAATACCTAACACACTGTTTATTATAAGCCGCGTACGTAAATAAGGTATTATAACACGTATAACTTACGTTCACATAATCTGTATAATTCGGATGTCGACGGCTGTGTCGCATGCGTTTTGTATTTTTTAGGGTTCCGTACCCAAAGGGTAAAACGGGACCCTATTACTTAGACTGCTGTCCGTCCGTCCGTCCGTCTGTCACCAGGCTGTATCTCCCGAACCGTGATAGATACAGATAGACAGTTGAAATTTTCACAGATGATGTATTTCTGTTGCCGCTATAACAACAAATACTAAAAACAGAATAAAATAAAGATTTAAGTGGGGCTCCCATACAACAAACGTGATTTTTGACCGAAGTTAAGCAACGTCGGGCGGGGTCAGTATATACTTGGATGGGTGACCGTTTTTTTTTTTGCCTTTTTTTGCATTATGGTACGGAACCCTTCGTGCGCGAGTCCGACTCGCACTTGCCCGATTTTACATTACTTCTTTTTTATTTATAAATTACTCCAGTGTAGGATTCCATTGGACCGGTAGATAATCGTTCCTGTTTAATTTAAATCTTTGATCTGTTATCTAATAGGAGTATTTCCGAGAACAAAATTCTTTGATTCCAGTATGTGATACTACATAGTTTTATCATTTTATTAGTTTATTAAATAGCTTACGGACGTAAAGCTATGATACGCTATCATAAAATCATTTTATTCAGCTTTCATGCACATCCGAAGTAATAAAACCCACGTTAAGTTTAAGTAGTAGGTAAGGTAAACGTACTTGTGCTCGACATGCTAATGCCCAATAGATGACACCTTGCTGTCACCTCTATTGACAATGATCATGTACTTGAGACCGCGTCGAGTACCAGTACGTTTACCTTACTAGGTACCTACTTTTTTGTTACAAGTAGGTAGCCAACAAAATGTAGCTAGGTAATTAGGTGGGTACCTATATGACGTCATAGAGCTTAATCATTTCATGAAATTTTAGAATTGATCACTTCATGATATGGTTAGGTTAGACTTTTTCATGATGTGGCTAACCGATCATTTCATGAATTGATCGCCAAATTATGGAATGATCAATTCTAAGATAATTAATAATAATTCTATGGCCAGGACAAAGATACTTACCTGCCCGTCATTTTAGCAGATCATTCATAAACAGCTTTAAATGAGATTACAATCCTAATGCCAATGCTCACTTGAAATTTTGTCCAACCTTAGGGTGGTATTCCACCTATCCAATTTCTTTGTCCAATGTGTAGGCATTGCGTCTCACATTTAGCTTTAATGAGAGAGTGAGATGCACTGACATTGGTCAGGTGGAATACCACCCTTACGTACCTACATTTTAAAATAAAAATCATGTTTATAAAAAGCTCACAAGTTGCCAATATTTTTCGCGTTTAGTTTCATTTTACTTAATTTCTTGTAACACTGTAAGTTTTTTTTTAATGTACCAACTGTAACTGCCTATTCTCATCAAAAAGCAATCTTTCTATTAAAGTCGAGGACTCGTGATAAAGGGGCGTTCACACTTGATTGGAGCGTAATCCGGGTCCGCGGGGCAGCAGGACGGCACTAACATGCCGACTGATGACCGGATCTCGCATGCAGGGCCCTTCGCATTTAACCTGCATTGATCAACATTCATCATAACAGCTTTTTTTTCTTGACATAGGTTGGTAAAAGGGGCCTATTTTATTGTATGGCCTGAAGTTTACTAAAGTCTACGGGTTTACAGGTTGTTGCATATGAAATAATGGTTTCCTGCCGTTGGCCCTTCATAACTTTTGCAATATTACTTAATGTTTTTTTATTGTTAGGTTAATTCAAGATAGTGACGAATGTATGAAATCCAAGAAATCGAATGATATTTTCATTTTAGATAACAAAAAATAATGTATGTATTGCCTAAAATACTTATTATTTTATCATATTTGCAGAGTTATCAACAAATTCGCAACGATGCGATACCTACAAGACCTACATAGATTAAGTAAAGGAAAAACTCAACGTCGTGTTGTACCAGCTGTCAAGGAGAAGGCAGGACCAAGGACCAGCATGCATGGAAATCGCTCTACCGACAAGAGTCTAACTCTTAAAATAAATATATGAAGATGATACGCAGCCATTAGGCGACAAAAGAAAATCAGTGATTAAACCGGCAAAAGGCTTTATAATTTTTATTGTTTATGATATTAATTAGATACATTACTTATATTTAATGCTTGCCCCACAATAGATATGCCAACGTAAATACTGACGTTACTCAAATACACACAATTCTTATGGTAGAGATAATTATTTTATTTTATAATGCTGCAAAGTGCGCTACGTGACTTACTTCACGCTTGACCACATAATGTCTTTTATTCAAAACCGCCAGCCTGAATTCGAAAGCAAATCAAATGCTTCGTGACATTAGTCTGGTGCGGGGTCAGCGAGATAAGCCCAAGGTAAGTCCGAGATTGATTCCCGGATCAACCGGATAGTCGGAGCCGCTCGAGTGTGGACGATCCTTTACTCACGACTCGCCGCTCTCTATGACTGGTTTCTTAAGGGATTTGTGAGTTTATTGTCTCGGACACTTTAAATCAATAACAACAATTCGGAAAATATTTTATTTGAATAGCGCTCTCATCAATCTTAAATATTTGCGCTGGCCTCGCAGATTTGCCGTGTTTCGAAATGCCTGCAGCGTTTACTTACTCGTAATTTAGCGAAGTGCGAAGTTCCGTCACAGAGGGGGGTAGTGCATTCCCTCGGGTGTGAAGAACATCGCGTAAGTCTCGAATATTCCGCGAGTGGCCGCGCTATAAATCGCGTAGAGTGATGGTTGCTTTTTGCTGTGGGACATTTTTTCCCGCGCTAGCACCGCATATATCACGGCGGCGGGGTGACTTATGCGGCTGTGTCTCAACTCGCTTGCTTAAAAATACCACACTATTTTTGCAAATGCTCGCTTACCTTTTTTGGCCGCTCGTCTCCTTCAACCTTTATTCCTACGCCATTGTACGGTCACTTATAAAACGGAAGTTCGTTATAACAATTTTTAGTTAGCTTAGTATAAGCGATGAGAATTTGTTCAATCGACTTTTAAGCCCGTGATCTCGACGCTCTGAAGCGTGATCGCTTACAAAGTTACCAAAATCTCCGACTTAAAAAGATCAATTGCAAACATTAATTGTGTCGCACAATAGGGCACCCTTGGGATCCTGCCTGAATTAAACCGCAAATAAACTGAGTCTGCGAGTACTATCGCAGCGGAGCGGGGAGCGTTTTACTTTTATCCGATGGCCATTCTTCTGAAATGCGATTAAAATTGAATAGGTCCATATGTCGCAAGCAGGGTTGCGTCACAATCACACGGCCGGCTGCATTTTCAATTTGCCGCGAGATAAACGCGAGTTTTGGACGACTTTTTCTGCGGAATAGCGGAATTGATCCGGCGACTTACGGCCGGCGAAGAGGACGCCAAATTGGATGGTCAATTGATTTGCTTTCTGATTTAAGACTATTGATGCGTTTCTAGTGTGAAGACCAGGGGAGACATTGACACCCATTCATTGCCACTCGTTGGTATACCTACATTTAACTACACAATTATTTAGCGTTAAGTTAGTAATGGTAAGTAGTGGTAGATGAAAAATGTAATGAAACGTTTTGATAATATCAATATTGATAATTTATTCACAATTTTATTTAAAATACACAACTTCACAATGTCCTGTTTTAAAAACTAAAAACTTTAGGTACTGGATATCGTTACGGGTTGTGTTGCAGTGACCACTAATTTACAATTTTATTTTGATAGTCTTATAATGATTCCATTATTTCTTTCTACAGATTCATTTACATTCATATTATGTACATATTTTGGGGGTTTCAGAACAAGTTGGTGTATGAAGCGCAAGTTTTTATCTGAATTACTTTAATACCGACGATAATTAATTCATTTACTTGACGATTCATTCACAAAATTGTTCAACATCTATATGGCCACTCAATATCTTAATTTACCAAGGGTACGCATGTAATATAAACTTTTAGTTTAGTACTTTTGTGACATAGACAATATTTTAATTGATAAATATACCAATGCGCTATTAAATCCAGTGGCCATCTTCGCTCGCAACAACTGAAACATATGTACTGATATCCACAAAATCAGTTCTGAATTACGTCACTAATTAAAACGGCTATTATTTACAAATTGCATGATTTAAACCTATTACATAAATTACTATTGCATTTCATTCAATATCAACTATACTAATAAAATGTACAAAAGAAATCTCTGGAATAACTCTCTGAACACATCACAATTCCTATAGCCAACCGAGCCGTCCAAATTAAATATAAGAAAGAAAACAATTTATACAGGAACGAAATATAACTTAATATGAAAGATATGTACAAATACACATGTTGTTTCTCGAACAATACTTAGTTATATATAAATCATCTAAGCCGACTTCGTACCGACCTTACCTATATTATAATACTGTACAATTTCGCTAGTTACTTCTTCATTGTAAAACACCTTACTTAATACTCGTAGGAAACTGATCACGGAATATCAAAGTCTTATGGGCAACGTGCTCCGGTATCGAGTCTACAGCTGGCTACATCTACAGTCAGCTGCGTCTGTATCGTAACCAAATATTAACAAGACATTTTGGTATACAACGACGTGTAGCAGACTAGCCCTTCACTGGGATATTTCCTTTTCAGACATCTTCAATTCAAACTGCAGAACGTTTGTATAATCTTACAAACATCAATTCTGTATACAGTCTTATAAATTATGTGATGTGCTGAAGTGTCATTGGGATAACTACAATGTACGGTTAGTAGACCGTGTGATCACAGCATGTTTTGTGTTTGCTTGCGCGCGCGCAGGTCTGCAGCCGTCGGGGACGGCGTATTTCTTTCAACAATATTCTCATAAATTTGCAGGCTCTTGGGTTTGGTTGACTTATCACGTGTACTCACTCCTCCAACCAGTCTGCAACGAAAGAAAAAAATCGTTAATTTTATAACCACATAATCTAGGTTTAACCTTATTGTACAAAGTTTTTGAATAAGTAACTTTATAGTTGTTAAAAAGTATTTAAATACTAACATATAGTACCCACCCGGCGATAAATATTGCACATCGGAATTTCGGTTTCATAGATCGTTGTCTTTTTCTCTCTCATGTTCTCTTTCTAATCTCGTGCAAATATCGCCGGGACCCGTAGTGACGCAAATTCATGCCGATGTCATTTATTATCCCTAATTAAAAAAATATATATTTTCCAGTTTGATATAAGTTCAATTCTGTCTATTTGGAAGCCTTGTGAAGTTTTCTCTTAGATTAGCAGGGCATGTAGCAATAACGATAGTGATGACATGATAGCTTACCATAGAGTTGAGTTGCGCGAGGTGGTGGTGGTGGTAGGGGTTGTGCGAGGTGGGGGGCGGCGCGAAGCCCTGGTGCGGCGCGCCGTACCAGTGGGACATGTGCGCCGCCGCCGGGTGCACCAGCCCCACTTGGTGTTGACCTGCACAAACAAATGACAACAGCATAGTATAGTATGAAACATGTAGTACTCGTACGTAAATAAGTACAACCTTGACGGTAGACAACAAAATACATGAGCAAAAGGAAATAAATGTATTGATCTGTTCAAACATAAACATTGGCTGAGCCTGCCATATTTTTTTTACAATTATGAACGAACGTAACGACACGATTTTGGTTGCAAAGGCCCGTTCGAATCTTCAGGGAAAACAAATAAATATAAATGCATACGATTAAAGGTTGGTTTCAACAAGCCGCCTCACACAGGCGAAAAATCAATAAAAGTCGGACAAAACCAAAAAACTTCTAAGTAGCCCCAACAGGCAAAAACCAATCTTAGCGGGTAGTCCAATAAACAGTGCACGCTACTCGCATAATCATTTTCATGTTAGAGTCATCTACGCGACACGTTCTCATTCCAAAGTTCGACTTGTTCAAAGGCGAATATTTTAGTGCTCTGCGAGTGTTACTTATGTGCTTACTTATTTATCGTTTGCTTCCAGAAAGTTGTGATTTAATGATGGATACCCTTCCAGGAGGTAATAACCTAATTACTAATAGTTACTTTTGATAGCTATGCTTGCTTGTTTATTATAAAAAAAAATAAGTGTAATGTCTTGTATTTTTTGCACATTGTTCAACTTCACCAAGGAGAAAAGTACAACTTCCTGATAGATCCGGTTTTGATATTATCAATTTTAGAAACTACAGAACTTGGATTTTAACATACAACCATTATTTTATGCGACCTTACGCGACATTTTAACAAAATTTTCATTTTAATCGATGACTAGTTTAATCAAAAATGTGACTAAGCGACATTTTTTTTAGGCAAATGGCTATGGAAGACACTTTCAAGAGACTTTTAGTGTCTTCCGATCCTTATTTAACAGGACTAAGAAAATTGGGTGGTAAAAAGTCGCTTCCCAAGAAGCTTCGCTTTTAGAAGAAGATATTATGATCAAAATTTAATAAAATGTCATAATATAATTGTAATTTTGTTTTTATTAGTTGGCAAACCTGCATTAATACGATTTCCATAATAATCCTGAATGTTTAGGTTTTGTCCGACTTTTATTGATTTTTCGCCTGTGTGCGCCTGGCACTGTTATTATAACGTTAGCTAAATGTTATTGCATGAAAAGTATCATAGTTCGCTGCTGAGTGGCGTTAATAAGTCAATTGACGTCCAAAGTCTCGGGTCGTTAATCTTAATCTTGAGCTACAGTTTGCATGTCTTTGCTCGATGCAACAGTCAGCCTTTTACTCACCGAAATCCATAGCAGACGGGAAGGCTGATCCCCCGAAGCCCTTGGTGGCATCCCCGAGCGGCTTGATCATGTCGCCCATGACGCCGCCCAGCGCCAGCGCGCACGCGCCGCCGCCGCCCATGCCCATGCCCATGCCGCCCTTCTTCTTCTTGCTCTTGCTGCTCAGCTTGCGGTTCCGCGTCTGTATGCCCTCCTTCTTCATCGTCAGGGGCCGGTTTACCTGCAACAATGGAAACTCTAAATCAGTATGTTTCGTAAACAATTTATACTTGGTCAAGCAAATCTTGTCAGTAGAAAAAGGCGGCAAATTTGAAAAATCGCGGATTAGCAACGTTACGTTTGTATTGTTCGAAAATCGCGTGTTATTTATATCTTATCTGTGGAACTGTTTTGTTTACATTTCATCGGTGTTCGATGTACATTGCTATTTTTTCTTAGATTGCTTTACATTGCTAATGGCATATCCAGCTTGACAGACTATATAATTTTATTTTTGACATTGATTATAATTAAGTAAAGTATACAAGTGATAAAATAATACCCAAATAGAAGTTACAAGCACTCTAGTCATTTAGCTTTATGATTCACTTAGTGTAACATTTGCTTTTTTACGACTAACCGTCCGACGTAAAGTTTGTGCAAACGCCTATTAAAATGACAAAGACGCCGTTGCTTTTACATCCAGAGTATAATTCTGTATTTATAATAAGAGCGTACCGTGAATACCAACGCGGGTTTCCTCAATGAAGTAAAACATCAGCAACACGACTATAAATCGCAAATGGGTCCGGAGTCATGCGCACAGGCAGGACTTTATCGTTGACATTTAGCGGTATGAAAAAACGTCAGCGGCACCATGTTAGAATGCTAACTACAAGTATAAAGGCTCGCCGAGACCATAAAACGCTATCACAATAGTGCTGCGAATATTTAGCTGTTGGCCTGCCGACGCGCCGACCGCCGACGCATCCCAATTACTGCACATGCAGTTGCTGGGAATTGACGGTAGCCTTGTACCTCTTTGTTGAGGTTGTAGTCCTCTTCTATTGTAGAGGTCATGGTTTTAAATTGCGTCATGGAATTATTTGTCGCACACGAAGTATTATTTTGATTATTGATATTTGAAGCCTACTTTTTGGCACATTGCATTCAAAAGCTTTGATAATAATTAGGTATCTTGTTGAACCTTTGGTATTCGATGCAATAAACCAAAGTTTAACAACCTCTGCACACGATCATCGTTTGTTTGTTTGCATTAATTACGTAACTCGGTGAATTTCTTTAGTTCCTCCGCCAAATTCGCGGGTCAAGTGTCCCGGTCACTCCTGCACGGCACTTCGGCGAAGCATGCGTCACGACGGACGGACGGACAATGAGTTATTCATTGGCTTCAAGGAAGGCGGCATGTGCCCTAAACGCACGATTTGATCGCTCCGCCAGCCCATACGCATGACCTGATCTTGTTTGTTTTCTTTTTGGACATGTGCAATGACTGTTACGCTAATGCAGTTTGATATGTTCATGTGAGCGGTACATGATGAAATTATTAAATGCTAATGAGGCCCTTAGTGACCATGTTTAAACGTGAGGTTAGAGCGATGTGATGCAACGACTAAATTGAGTTGTGAATTATCGACTTAATTGGAACTGCTACTAGAATTTATAGGATATGTGTTTCTAACACAGATTATTATATACATTACATAATTCCACGACTAACATAGTCTTGCCTTTTCTGTTTACACAGTTTTGCTTAAGTAGTCCGACTACTATTTCAAAGGTAAAGGTCTAATATTTTTGTCAAACAACCAGGCTGCGTGGACAGCAATTGCAAATGGACACAATACTGTCATGCGGAATTGACTAAAGAGAAGAGGTAAAACACATATTTTCCATTAGATATGAGTAATTATCCACCAAAATTAGTCCTTTAAGGATGACTCACGTTAAACCGGGCCGTGTCCGACCCGGAGCTTCCGTCGAAACTTTTTCTATAGAAAGCATTACGTGATCGCCTGTCATGTCATAGAAAAGTAAGCGCCGGAATCTCCGGCCCGGACACGGCCCGGTCCAACGTGAATCGTCCTTTATCCCGCTGAAGCCCGGCATCCTTAACGGCCCATGCGCCAATTCCCGTAATGCGTTCCCGCGAATCGCCCACACGCGCCGCGCATACCGCGCCGTCGACGCTTCCAATTGAACCAATATAAAATGCATTAATACAAGGCACTCTGTCCACTGATTAATGAAGAACAGTTGTGAAACTGAAAAGTTATGAGAAATTTCGTTTTGTACTACTTATTTTAGCGCCTGGGCAGATAGCAGATAGATAAACAAGACTCAGATTAATCCAGCCCTGATGTGAGTGAAGCAAGTGTAGTTACATGAATTCATTCTTCTTTAAAGGTGACAGTCCATTTCCAACGACAGCTGCACTACTGTTCATTTTACTATGGAAATTGACAATGACAGCGACGCGTTCAGTACCGGTAGTGCAGCTGCGGTTAGAAATGGAATGTTACCATTAATGTCATGAAGGTACTACTTGTTTTAGATTTAACAGGATAACAAATAACTATCTCTTCTTCCTCGGGTTATTCCGACATTTTCCCACGGCTCATGAGCCTGGGGTCAGCTTGACAACTAATCCCAAGAATTGACGTAGGCACTAGTTTTTACGAAAGCGACTACTATGCCTTAACTAGGCCTTATTGGGATTACTCCGGTTTCCTCACGATGTTTTTCTTCACCGAAAAGCAACTGGTAAATATCAAATGATATTTCGTACATCGAAAAACTCATTGACACGAGCCGGGGTTCGAACCCGTGATCTCCGGATTGAAAGTCGCACGCTCTTACCGCTAGGCCACCAGCGCTAAAGAAACATACTTATATATTTTTTTTATGAATTTCAATAGCCAGTTTTTCCATGTCTTCTTCCTCCTCGCGTTATCCCGGCACTTCGCTACGGCTCATGAGGCTGGGGTCCGCTTGACAACTAATCCCATGATTTGACGTAGGCACTAGTTTTTACGAAAGCGACTGTCATCTGACCTTCCAACCCAGAGGGTAAACTAGGCCTTATTGGGATTAGTCCGGTTTCCTCACGATGTTTTCCTTCACCGAAAAGCGACTGGCAAATATCAAATGATATTTCGTACATAAGTTCCGAAAAACTCATTGGTACGAGCCGGGGTTTGAACCCGCGACCTCCAGATTGCAAGTCGCACGCTCTTACCGCTAGGCCACCAGCGCTAAAGAAACATCCTTATATATTTTTTTATGAATTTCAATAGCCAGTTTTTCCATGTAGCTCTACAAAATGTGAAGTCCTCAAATTTTATATCCTAGCTATGCCTATCTCCACTGATTAAACTTCTTAAGTAAGCTAGTGCCGGCAGATTTAGCCAGAGCAAATTAGGTCGAGATACTTGTATGAGGTTTTTCGCGATTGCGGGGGCGCGGAATGGCGAGCTGCATTAATGGAGACTTTGATGTTCGAGCTAAGAATAGATGAAGGAGATAGGGTCAAATGATGTCTGCTGTCTTGATAACTGCATATAACAAACGTCTATACAGGGACTTCCTATTGACGACTCAAGTACACATCTTGTAAAGTATACTTTTATATCAATAACTTGGAAACAAGTCAGGTTAGTTAAATAACTGTATCAAGATATAGTAGATACGGTAGGTATAGTACACAGATGTACTTTATGTCCTCCTCAAAATCTCCGTAAAGCTTAAGTAATGTTTTTCCTCACTATATATTAAATATACATAATATGTACAAGCAAATTTGGGTCAAAAACCGTGGTGAAATCCTTCTATGGACATTACAACAGTTATCAACTTGGATACATTTCTCTAAGACTTTCATGGTAAAATTTAAGCACTATAGGAGGTATTTACATGCGTACGAGTATAAGGATAAAGTCCGAAATATACGTTTGTTTCACAGAAAAGTCGCATAACCTTAATTCATACCAAATAAGTTTTTCTCATATATCTCACTTCATGTCTAACTGTAGTCTTTATGTTTATGTCTAAATAGTAGGACGCCTCTATATCCGTTCAATTAAGAGTGACTTTATTTCTTTCGATTATATGAATATAATTAAACATTAATTGTATAGTTAAGCCAAAGTACTCCAGCAACTACATGGAACGCTCGCTATAACTGTACCACCACACCATAGCCGGCACACGGAAGCGCGCCAGTATATAGTGCATATTACATGACATAAGGCATCCGCCATGTTAGATAAATTGCTTAATAACTGGCCATTATGTCAGGTTAATTACGTCGCTGCCTGTTCCCATTCTACTGTATATGTACAAGGTATATAGGCACTCGGTTGTACAGTTTAGGTATACATACTGAAACAGTTGTGTAATTCGAGGTGAGTGCACGAAATACTAATAGGTCTAATTGTTACGCTTTCAGGTTTCAGTGTTATGTAAGGAAAAATATTTACAACTATGAACACTTTCTAGACGGGCGTATAGAAGAGAATATGTAGAAAGAGTATTAAAATGTTTTTTTTTTAATGTTGTGTACGTTGTACGTACCTACCTTCAAAAAAGGAAGAAGTTATTATAAAATAATTTCACGAAATATCTACAACATTCATCGCATAAGCTTATTGCATTAGCGCTCAAAAAACTTAGTCTCTAGAAAACCTTTATAGCGCAATAATTACAATGTATGATAGTATGACTACAATGTTTCACTAATTTATGAATAACTCAGAGGAATAACTGTCGAAGGGACGGGGGAAGGGAAAGAACCTTTGCCGACACACCGAAAACATGCAACAATTACATGTTTCGTAGAGAAATGAACAAACATAAATCCGCAAGCTTAAAACTCAAAGCCATTAAAAGCTAAGGGCCACATAGGAACATCAAGAATCATAATTGCGGCAGAAATACGGGGGTCATACGACGCACAACGAAACACGCACTTTGCATGCAACATTCCGCCCCCGTGTACTACGTGACGGGGCTGCACGTGACGGCGAGGAGACAGTGAGGCAGCAAGCGGAAACGTGAGCGGGCGCTGAAGCGGTGGCTTTATTGGGACTAAACGACGCGCGACGGTACGCCTGTGCGCGTGTTTGGCGGTATAAAAATTAAAAAAGACATACACCTGCTAAGTAAATCCTTTTGAAAGTTCCAAGTGTTAAAAATCGAATTGTAAGCAACAATATATATATATATATATATATAATGATATTAAAATGATATCTAGATACATAAGTACCTATGTAGGTACTTATTGATTAAAAGAGGAAATAAAATAAATGAATATATATATATTTAGTGCAATTACTATATCATAGTCTGAAACATGCGCCGAATTTATATTTGTACCTACTTATAGGTTATGTTTGTCTTTCCCATCACGAACAACAACAACTACGGAACAATGGTTATAATGTTTATTATTGTATTTTTTTACATTATATAGATTCCATCTGATAAGATCTCTGGATATCTGAAAAGTCGTAGCGGAGGCGAAAGCGCTAGTAATATGAACCTGAAAGTGAGAGCTCTGGACGATAAAATTAAACACATTGACTTGAATTCACGTTGATTTCTGAACCCTATAAAAGTACTAAATACTAGTACTTTTTATGTATTTAATTTTATCTTCCAGAATTCTCACTTTCAGGTTCATATTACTAGCGCTTTCGCGTCCGCTACGACTCCCGCTAGCGCCTACTCTCTGTCGCGCCCGAAAACGTGAAGCGACGACGCATAAAGCAGCGCCATTGGCCAGGCCTGTAAAAGCCGTAAGTTCACGGAGATATGTGCTGCTTTAAACCGGGACCAATAAAACACAGTCACCGTTCCGGTTTTTAAGCTAAAATTTCGACTGAAATGCATGTCGCAACATAGTTACTGAAATTGCGCAAATATTTCATACTTGCCTTGCCAGTTTAAAATTCAGTGTACATGCCTTACCTTACCACTAACTTCTTTGAAAACAATTTCTAAGTAAAAATAACAAAAGGTAAGTATTTAGGTTATTTTGTAACTTTCTTCTGGCGAAAATCGATGACTTGATAATTCTATGATACTATAGAATCATTTATGAATGAATAACATTTATCATTTATGTAGGTAGGTACCTAGCTAAGCCGGCAAAATTGGGGTGATACTACTGATATACTAATGTAAGAAAGAGTATGATATGTATATGTAATACCTACCTACTCAGCATGGGGTGTATATAAAATATATGATTACTATGTAAAAATATTAACCTAACCCATAAAAAGAATACTGTACGACAAAATGCGATAAAACGCTTCAAATATACGACGAAATTCTTTACAAGCGATTTATGACTTCACATTGTCGATGAAAACATGAAACCACATAGTTACACCCGTGAACTAAAGTAAAAGCCTTTAATTGATTCAGGAAAACCCAGTGCACCGCGGCATGAGCGGTGGCGTGCGCGGCGCGCATTCACCCACCCTGCCCTGCTGGTATCAACCGAACATTCACCTACAAATCTGAAGGATATTTACAAGCTTATGTTTGGATTGTGACCTGAATTTTGTATGCATGCTAGCTTTTATGAAAGTTTGGTTTTAGTTTCAGCTTAATAATAGTATAAGCAGTGGTGGCCGAGTGGATATGACGTCTGACTTTCAATCCGGAGGTCGCGGGTTCAAATCCTGGCTCGTACCAATGAGTTTTTCGGAACTTATGTACGAAATATCATTTGATATTTACCACTAGCTTTTCGGTGAAGGAAAACATCGTGAGGAAACCTGCATACATCTGCGAAGAAATTCAAAGGTGTTTGTGAAGTCCCCAATCCGCATTGGGCTAGCGTGGGGACTATAGCCCAAGCCCTCTCGCGCATGAGAGGAGGCCTGTGCTCAGCAGTGGGACGTATATAGGCTGAAATGATGATGATGATGATGAATAGTACTCCTGTAAAACGATACATTTGTTAGAAAAATGTACATAATTTTTATTATGTATTTCCTACTCTAATATCGCAGATAACGTCCTTTACTAAGATGTCGATACCTACTTATTTTAAATTAATTATATGTGAATAACTACAACCAAATATTGTGCGTCTTTTGACGTAAGTACTTATTTGTGTCTAATGAGCTTTACAAGACTTTACAAACTCTGCAAGCTATATAAAATAATTAATTGTGTACAGCCACCAATTATAATCACTATACGAACAGCCCTGGGAAATGCAAACAATACTTTCATAAAATACGAACAACGTTTTCTATAAGAGCTAACTCGAAACAAAACTAGCGGTAAGATGTTCAGATACGCACCGCGAAGCAGTCAGCACGTAGACTACGCACTTGTGAAATCAAGCCATAAAAACTTATGCGAATGTCTATGCTTGCACGAAATCTTCACCTGCAGAGGTATGCGAACGTGAGACTGCCGTATTCGAACTTCAAGATATTCACAAGAGACGACACGTACTAATAGATCGCAATTCGGGCAACCAATGTCACTTTTACGTTAGATAGAGTTAGATATCTATTTGATGTGAATTGGTCTAAGTCATATCCTGTGGAAATCGTTTAAGAGTATCTTCAGAATCGCGCAAATGTCAAATTTGACAGGTTAGATCTTAAACATATCGTTACCGTATCTTGGTGATGTCTAAAAGATGTCTAATAGATGTCTATTTCAAAATCCGAATCGGGCTCTCAATAGAAACGTAACGAATGCGTTCCAAAATTAAAATTTCGCGATGCACTTTATTGTGCGTGCGAATAATTACGTTACATTTCTAGATGCGGTATCGGGGACGAAGTTATTACACTATCAGAGCCATCTGCCGAGCGAGCACACACATAAAACCGCTCAAATGGGAAAATAACAGGCTCACTCCACAATGCCATGGAAAATACCGCTCACGGTACCATTTTCCGAGCTAGAAAGCCTAGTTTAATTAAAGGGAAGCAGTTGCAACCTTTTATTGCTCCATAAAAGTGCATTCTTAACAATGACCTGTAAATCATTTTCGCTTGTTATGTGCCCATTTAAAATTATACTATATTTTTCAATACGTCTGCTACAGATAAACATCGGATAGACAGGCAGTTTAAGTTCACAATGAACCATATAACTAAATTAGCAATCAATTATCGGGAAAAAAGCGTGCACATCTATTACGGCGCAAAAACGCCGTGAATTGCTCCATTGAAATTGATCGGCGCATTTACGGTGTGAATTTGTTTTTTCTCGTAGCCAATAATCATATTGTCATAATTCGCACAAATGAAGAGTTATTACTCTACGGGGTGTCACAAGAATTATCGCTAGCACGATGCTTGCACTTTACAAACGCTAGCTTTCAAGTTCTTATTAAATAAATCCTCTAACTTTTAGAGGTAAAAACAGACATAGACAATAAATGCAAACAAATCACTGGGTAGTGTAATAAATAATAAATACCTAAAACAAATAAATAATGTAGATGTATATAGTAGTGTACATATCCCAATTATTAAAGAATGCATACTTAAACGCGTTGCATGCATTTTTGCTACAAAAAGTTGTAAAATGACTTGACCCAATAACTGGCGTAATGCGGTCACGTGATGATGGATAATGAACGGAGACGCTCGTGTCACTTCAACCATTCGCTATCGGTTTTGACACTTATGAGAGTTAAGGCGACAATCTAATATTTATTTAATATTTATTTTTTCTAATTTTTTGCGACAATTTAGGTATTTTGCAGGTTTAAAAGTTATTTTTACAGATTAAAAACATCAACAATACGTAAAACAACATAAAACTCTAATAAAACTGCACGCTTGTTGTACGTTCTGCAAACAATCGAACACCCACAGCCATAAATATCGCATTGTTATGCGATAATACTCCAATTTATCTCGTAATGAGTTTTGTCAACTTAATTAACGAAAGCAATTAGTAATTGTCTCACAGTTACTTAGAGCTTACTTAATTATTTGCCAGCATTGTTTATAATGTCTATTTTCATTTTGTTAGCGACACCTTAAGTGTTGCGTGCGTCAGCTTTATTTCTTTTTTCCGCAACAGCACGTTTTATATTTGAGCTCATTATAAGCGAAGAGTTCCTAGACTTGGCTCTGATTTTTTCCAGTTTATCGGCGCGTGTGAACGGTGCGAGGATGAAAATGGAAGTCTCTACAATTAGCTATTTAAATTAGGTATCCACGAGTCGATTAGGTATTCCAATATGGCAACTAAAATCACGCCATTTTTATACCCGTGTCAAACAAATAATAATTGTCGTTAAGGACTACTCATTGTCATGACATAACAAATCAATTAGAAAAGAAAGACTAGTCCTAGTAGAAAGTAAGTCCACAAATTCCGATAATTGAGAATTGTTTTCAAAGCACTTTTTTAAGCCACTAATCGTCAAATGTTTCATATTTTTCGTTCAAGTTATAAACTTAAGTCTAACTAAATTAATATTAAAATGAAGTAGCATATGGATTGACACTGATCGTCAGTTTTATGATTGCAGCTTACCACCCACCAGTCGACGTCAAAGATATGTTAACACTTTTTGCCTTATTACAAAGGAGTAAGGTGCAAAAGTGTAAACATATTTTAGACGTCGACTGTACAGTTTTAAATCAAAAAATGCTAACAAACGGAGCAAAATAAGCAATTAAGCCGTATGTTTCGGACGGGGTAGATGTGGCGTGGCGCGGCGCTCGCGCAATTGGCCGTCGCGGCCACACGCGCGGGCGCAGCGAAAACCGCAACCATCAAAAACACACTGATTTGATCAATCATGGACTTTATTACAAGGTAATAAAGTTTACTAATGGTAACTCACAAGCGTCTTCGTTTGTACGAGCGTTAAGACTACATACTGCGTTTTGTGTTAGGAAGACAGAGCGGTAATACAAGGAACTAACCGATCTGTCGCTCTCTTTTCGAAATTAATTAAGCTTGATTCATGGAAATCTTAACGGGTCCATAAAACTTGGGAAGTCTGATTTCACACAGTGTCAAATATGAAATTATCTTGTATATTTAGTACCTTCCTTCATAAGAAAAGAGTTATAGAATACAATACCCCATAATAGACAAGCTCTTGGTTAAAAATAACAGCATTTAGCAAACGGTCGGTAAAATTAAATGTTTCACATAAAACGTAACATCAAGCATTCAAAACACGTGTCTCTGAAGAAGCTAAAAGAATAAATTAAGGGATTTTTTTTATTAGGAGAAGTGTTCTACGTCTTCGGTCTATTGAAAACCACCCGACTATCACTAGAAAGGGTTCAAACTAGTGGTGCTACACAGCATTAGTAAAGAATTCTATCGCTGACGGGTGTAATGACAAAAAAATATTTAAACAAATTAGTTCCACGCAGTTAGCACGCGTTCAAATCGAGCGTTTGCTGGCGCCGGGCTTTTTTAACACACAATATTGACAAATTGGGTTATTTTTAAAACCCTTTAAAGGATGACTCACGTTAGACCGGGCCGTGTCCGGGCCGAAGCTCCGGCCCAGACGGTCTAACGTGAGCCTTAATGGTAAGAAAATAAATTATCATTCATCATTATTATTAATTTTTAATAGAAACACATTGAAAAATACTTGAATACTAAGCAAGTTGAAGTGTTAATTAACGAAATTATTGTACGTTTTGATTTGAGTTTGAAACAAATAAAACAAATTATGATACCAAACCATTAATGGTAAAAAAAATAGATATTATTCTTAGATTTTTAATAGAAACACATTGAAAATACTTGGAAACTAAGCGAGTTGAAGTATTAAATTAACTAACGAAATTATTGTAAGTTTTTTATTTTCTTTTGAAACGAATAAAACAAATTATGATACCGCTAACTTCCGTATGTTATTTCCAAAAGCCGTCAGACCCAAAAATATATTTTTGTAATTAAGGATGTGCCCGAAGTTGTCGATAAACTGCGGTTTTGATGTGTGAGCTGATTAAAATAAATACTCGGCAGTAGCGCGGACAGCTGCTCCCGGGGTAATTGAAATGACGATTTATACACGCGCCGAATATATCGACATCGGTAATTTATAGTGAAGAGCTCCGTTATTATTGAGAGTTGAGACGGTTTTTTTAAAACGATATTTGTTTAAAAGTAATTATTGTTATAGATATGATGGTTTTCTTAACCTTTTTTTTAAACTTTATAAGGAAATTGTATGCTATTTGCGATCATAATTTGATATTTATTTCGATATTGTAATCAAAACGAAAGTTATTGACAGCCACTAATAATTTAGGTACTCATAAAGATTTCTTTATCTCACTAACGCAATTCGTGGCACACAATTGCAACTCAATTAACTCTTGTACAACAATTTTATTTACGCCATTTATTTAAGATAAGCCGAACCGTTTATCTCTGAGACTAAATTTATTTTGTTCATCATTAATTAGTTCTCACGTGTCGATACAAAGCAAGTGTCGATGCCGACGGGAGCTAACGTAAATCAAACCTGATTGATAAATTACTTGTAAATTAATGCTGTAAAAATTCGATAAAACTTATCGATTAATTTTTTTTAACAAAACTCATTTAAGTAAATACATAAAAAGACACAATAATTCATTTTGTACACACAAAAAAAAAACAAAATTTCCCAAGCGACTTTATTTGTTTCAGTGTGATACTGAATACCCAGTTTAATGCACGCTTTCATCGCAACTTCACTACGTTTAACTGATATTAACGTTATGACATTAATTAATTCATAAAGTAAGCACAGATTTGTGTGTCGCTTCATCACTTCCACAATCCCAAAAAACAAAAAAATTACCTATATACACACTAAGGTTACAGTACCTAACACAAGTTGTCGGTACCGTTAATTTATTGCACAGAGTGTCGATTCAGCAATCTGCAATTTAATAGGTTCTACCCGACATTTTGAAATAGTGAACGTTAACAAGAAGTGAAATATTTGCTTCAAATATCCCCACGATAGTTTCCTAACATATTTGTAATGAAGATAGTATATGTGGCAGGACATCACTATGTTCACATCTCAAAAACAATTATGGAAAACAATAAATTTAAATGTTTTGCGCCCGTGGGCTCGAACCCGGTCCAATTAGACCCTGGCCGTCCGCACTAAATCTCGCAGTGCTACCATGCTACACTAATTCATACGGCCCGCCAACGACCACTCATAACTGTCGACATCGACACAGACTAAAACAGCTTCTCGCACATCGATAACTTATATGCTGACGCCACTACACTAGTTACAGCTCAAAAGCGGCTTTGATTGAACGAATTAAGCTAATTTTGCAATTCATAAAACCGGAGTAGTAATAGTCTAAGTAGTCATATCACATTTGTAACTTTTGAGCATATTTAGGTATTTGATTTTTTGGTACTTTTTTTGACGATGTACCTGTGTATTGATTGTATCCGATATCGTACACTTATTGGGTGCAATACAATAATACACTTATATAGAACGCACACAATAGTATTAGTTATACGGCCGCGGTTACTATTAGGCTAGAATTACTACACACGAGCGATGACATGGCAATCAGCTTTAGCACCTTTTGCGAAATTGTTCTCTTTGGATTTTAATTTTAACCAACACCTTGACGTTTTGACTTATTTTTTATAAAATTCAATATGTAGTTTTATCCTTACCGTTTATAATTTTGTTATTAAGTATGGTTCTGATTCTAGTTTGATGATTAATTACTTAAGTATTACCTATTACCCTGTTAGTTGCTTTAGCATCCTTTTTATTTAACCGTAGGTACCTAGGTACAGGTACTCGGACTGTATAAACTGATTTGAAACATTCAATATAAAGTAGAAATCGTTGTTGTTTTTCATTGTATTAGCTGATCAAATTAGTGTCTACGAAACCCCTTAGTTTGAAATTATTTAATTTCTTTGTGGCAGTAGGCAATCATTTGGTGGGCACTGCGCGGCCGGCGGCGGCGGCGCGTGCGCTCTGCCGCACCTGCTCTAAGCCCTTGGTAATTATTCCACCACTCATTATATGATTATAAGACTTTTTTGGTGCTTTCAATCAAATTACACCTTGACTCGACTACTTTGTACGAGTGAGATGTCATAAAAGTTTTTTGTACAATAATTTTCGTTTGACGGTTACGTGTAAAACGAAAATATTTTTTGTGGTGATGCTTAATACAAAAGTCTACCTACTTCACTTTTGCTTCGTTGGTTTATCCATCCAGCTGATTGCAAAAATCTCAGAAATAGAAAACAAGGACTTAAGGTATTAATGCGAGCTTTTGTTACTTGCGAAGGATTAGACATTGTTACAAACGAGTTTTATCTTTGTGTTAGCAAGATGGACAATGGGTGTGAGCACTTTCAATTTGAAAGCTTTGAATAGAAGTAAACAGTGGCACTCGACAAAACTACCTCTCGCAAATCCCCTTGCACAAAAGCGAGAAGATTAAGAAAGAATGCTTTGCGCTAATTTCGCTCTGGACTGTCACGGAGATCACCTAGATGATAATTCTAAATTTGAATTCATGTAAACCAGAGCTCCGCAAAGTTTAGCACTCGAGCGCATCGATGGTATGATAGGCGGACATAAATAAATAATTAGAGGCGGCTCGAGGATGTAGGGGAGCGAGGGGGCACTCGGATAGTTCGAGATAGTATCTCTCGCAACCGCGCTTTGTGTCAAACGTCAGATGCTTATCTCGAAGATGTTTACAGATGTACCGGAGGGGTAACGGCCCAAACTCTCTCGTGGACGCAATCAACCGCATAACACTAATAGGTTGGCTGGCTTGATAGACTGTGAGTTAATTACTTTGCTTTGTCTTGACATTACCGATCCGACTACTTGGAGAGGTTGAGCTTTTTTGGATGTAACTATTTCCAGTGTAAAAAAATGAAGTGCAATGGAACGGGTTTAATGTGTTCCTCTCGGCCGTAGATCACGCTAGATGGCGCCGATAGCGTGGCCGCGGGCCAGATCTGCGATCATCTCGCTCGGTGTCTAATCGCCTAATTACCTCGCGGTAGCCCGCTGTTGCTAGGTAGTTTGAGATAAACCAATATACTTGTTAGATCGAATCTTATTACAAACCCTTTTACAGCGAACACACAGAAATAAACATTGATAAGCTATTAAAGCGTCAGTTTTTTGTATGTTTTAATTTTTGTAATATATATAAATATTAACTAATCCATATTGCGCTAACACCTTCGTGCAACGGACGTGTAGTTAATCAGCAAGAAATAGCAAATAAAGTTCTAAGCAATAAAGTCAGGGCACTCTTTGAACGGCGCGCCTTATACTTGCCTTCATCACGACCGCATGAATCTGTTATAAATGTAGAACGCAACGGTCTTTTCTCAAGCATCGATATCGAAGCTTAAAATCTCCATTTCTCGTGACAAAAGCTTGTGACAAAGTGGCCATTGCGAAATCTCGCCCGACCTAAGCGCAATAATTGTTTTGCACAAGGACACAGCCTTATCACCCGGACGATCTGACTGACGTGCAGCTGCTATATTCGTATTTTTAAAACCTACAGTAAAATTAAATATGAAAAGAAATAGACTTGTAGGTAATTATTTACCGTAAAAATCGACACGGTTGTGGAGGCCAGAATTTTAAAAGTGAAGTGAATTAACATCGTTATGTTGCTCGTACCTAGGGGGCTAGTCAAGATGACAATCTTTGATAGAAAATGTCAATCGAAGCTTAAATATAATGTATGGAAATAGTCAAGTCCATTTTCGTAGCATCTGTCATACCCATAATTTTTTTTCGTTTGGCGTTTCTCGATGTACGATTGTCTTGGATAGGTCCCCTGTTATATACAGTCGTACACATAACTATAGGTACATTTGTTATACTTTCAACTCTACGAAATATAACTAACTAAAAGTGACGATTACGGAACTGCCATAGAAATCAGGTTTAATTTCAAAAACGGTTCTAATTGCTTTCGGACTGATAGTTTCTAGAATTGCGACGCCCATTTTCTGTAAATTTATTACTAAGACGGTAAATCAGCTGGGAATCGCTCACTAAACAGAATGGGAGCTTAAGACTCATGAATAAAAACATTCTATTTAGCGCTACGCTCGCCAGCGCGGGGTTCGCCGCAAACGACATGTACTCTTCAAACAGTAGGGGGAAGAGTCAAAGTTGCGTATAAAGTTTATCGGACATATTCGGCTATGTGGGGCAGCTCAACGCAAACGCATTTCCGGCCGAACGCTGCCGGGAAAAAGCCATTTAAAACAAAAAGAAAAAAAATAGTAACGCGCCGCGCGCCGCGCTCGGACACTTCCGGTGGGCGCCATTTTTTCTGTATTGCCAACAGATAAAATCTTTCCGGCCTACTGCGCGAACACCCGCTCTTATTTCTTTTATAAAGGTTTTTACGCGATCGCTTTTTGGCAAAATTAGGTGTTTTCTTAATAGAAAAACTTTTATCGCTGTTTCGAAATTATGACTTTTGCCACGAAGCGCTACTGAAACAGAGTTAAATGTCCGAACATATACCAGGCAAATGGCATCGTATCTATACTCTGGCACAGCCACTTTGTTAGTAAAAAAAGGCGGCAAATTTTAAAAAATGTCAGCGCGAAGGGTTGATCTCCCATAGAAAATTTGAATTTTGCGCCTTTTTATACTGACAAGTTGGATGTGTTTCAAGCATATTTTATAATAATAATAATAAATTTCTTTATTTCGGACAAACAAAAGTATCCATAGAGTGTTAGTAATACATACAGGCAAATATCTTAGAAACTAGTGTTAGTATTTTTACATTTTAATTAAACATCTATGTTTGGCTAATTTATAATATAGATACCTGCCTACACTACTACTACAGCATAGCAGGCACCTATACTACAAACTGGGCTACACCTTTTATCAATTCGGTCCAATGCTTTAGCATCGGACAATCATACCTATCAGCAATTTCTTTTAGAATGCTGTTGGGACTACACCTCACACGACTTAGTAATGAGACTATATTTTTACGTAATACAGTCTGAAAACCATCCGTGTGATTTTAATAGATTCGGTATAATTAATTTTAGTGTCATTATTTGTGCATGGCGTTTGTACAAAGGCGGGGTTAGATGAGAATAAGCGCATGCAGCCATTACGTTTTCGATATACAAGTCTACAGTTCAAATGCACGAGTTAGCAACAGAGTTGTATGTTAATCCCAGTAGTGGTAGTACCTACCGAGTGGACGCCACTTTTTCCATCGAGCGCGCAAAACTCAGGAACAATGAACACCACAATTAGTGTAGGACATTTGCATCGCTACGAATTCAACGGCCGAACTTATGTAAATGAGATAGCTGTTCAATGTTGAATATTCAAATTGATGTCATTATAACATACGCCCAGCCAACCGGCCGTTTGGCTACCGGCCAGTCTGTTTGTAATGTAATGAGTAAATTTTAACGCTCCTTATTTTATGCCTCTCATTCACAATGTTCAATTCCATTTCCTATTTACTCGTTATTCCCATTTTTTATTTTCCTACCTCACGCACCCAAAAAATAAATTCGATAGCACTTATAAAATATACACCACACCGATGTGTTATTAATCGATACCTCACCCGATCGAGCGCAGAGATTTATTTTGTATCCATAACCTAACATTAAAAACCTAATGCTCCTTTAGTGCGAGCGACTGGCATAAAAGAAAAACACAAGAAAAAACAGTGACTGTCAAATTCCCTCGGATGCTGGCTGAACAAAACAGCACTTTAGACGAGTAAAAAAATAAAAAAGCAAGAGCTAGAAGAGCGTTCTCGATTCAAAAATTGAATTGATCGCCCCATTGTATTCCAAATGTATCATTTGAGCTGTTATTATGGGCTCTCTCTCTAGCGCTCAATACAAGTTGGTAATCCAATACTTTTGTATGGGAGGCACTTAACACAGCGAGCTAGTTACGAAATGTCCCATGTGTTATACATAATTTGTTTATTATCATCGAAGAGTAGTTATATTCTAATTAAACTTTTAAAGGTGCACGTTATTTTCAATAAGGCGAACATTTATCATCAAAAGTAGTTATCTATACTGATACGAGCATTCCTACATAAAAACTACACTGTCGCAAAACGAATTGATGGGTAGAAAACAATCGAACGCACAAAAAACCAAAATAGCATTTCATCGAAAGATTAAGAAGGTCGCACAAAAAAATGAATAGTTACCAACCACAAAAACCTAATCGAGTATAGTCGGAGGAAGTATCGAATAAACGAGCGTGATAAATTAAATAAACAAATTTATAAAAACTTCAACAGACGGACGAAGCTTTGTAATGGCTTATTGCGGTCGGTTGGCGTGCGGGACTCGAACCCACGCACCTACAGTAATCCTATTACCCATTGTGGATGGCCAAATAAATAATTTATTTTCAATCGCTTTCAATTGATATACCTACAGGGTTTTTATTCCCAAGGCGGCTATTCTGAAACTGCATCGTCATGTCAACCACTCTGAGGATTTCATTCTATTCCGAGTTCAAAAATCGCGTTGTAAAAATGTCGTTCGAAATTTGCATAATCATTCCCATAAGGATCTTAAAGTTAAAAGTCGACTCACGGTCAGCGCATTCCCATATCAATCAAAAACAAAATGTATACAACTAATAAATGTTGTTATTGAAAACAATAACAAAAGAGTGGGGCAAAAGAACAAGGTCCTTGAGTTGTATGGGGCAATTGGAGAGCTCGTGGGTCTCGCTACAACTGTAGTCACGCTCGTAGAGCCTTTGAAAGATATATTTGGAGTAAACATACTTGAGTGCATTGTTTGTGCACTATACTGCATTAAACCGTCTTGATATTTTAAGACACGAGATACTATTCTCATCAGTGTCAAATTTATGTTATAAAAGTATTGAAAATACCTGTATTGAAATGAAAAATATGTATTTTTTGTTATTGATTAAGACACCCTAAGCAGTAAGTAGCAATTTCTTAATCGATAAGTTAGTAAAATTAACAGTTTCATTATATCTTTTTGCTCTAAGTATCGACGCAATGCCAAATAAGGCTTGAAAACACAGCTTTTTATTGATATGATAGGGTCATTGCGCTAGTTGTCGTCCGGCTCTAGTTTACGTCCGTACGTAATATAAAAATTATGTCTCGCAAGCAGCAAATTATAAATGAATTATGTATTTGCTAATCCGTCAAGCGGACGGAAACTGACACCGGACGGTAAACTGACGCAATTACCCTATGTTAATTTATACGATACTTTTAGGTAGATGTACATATAAAACGAAACAAAGTCTTAAGAAAATCCCATATTTACTAAACCTTGCACGAGTTATTTTACATACAATTAAAAAATAAACAATAATAAGTTTTACCTTGTTAAAGTATCAAGAGTTTATGGCCGATACAGAGCGGTGACGTCGGCATCACAATACGCTCGTGCTTTGTTGTATGAATTGCATTTTTTGAGTGAAATCGATCACGAGGCATCCGCCTCAGGCCACTTATTATACTGTATTTATTTACACATTGTGTCGGAAATTTACTAAGCAAATCGACAATATCGATACTGTTCCTTTTTGCCTTTGTGAGGTTTTGACGATTGTTTGACAATTTGTACGTTTAAAAATGATTTATGTTTGATTTAGAGGTGAATTTACGCCGTACTAGTATTTACTTTTCGTTGTTCCAGTGCATGATATATCGGTAGGATTATTTAATTTAACTAATAAACGGGACATAAATACAAGTAAAATACAATTGTAAAAAAATAAAAATAAAATTAAAAAATTGTAAGAAAGTAAACTTTCAGAACAGTGTTTTTGTATTTATTTATTTAAAAAAACATACAACCGAATTGATAACCTCCTTCTTTGAGATTTGGAAGTCGGTTAAAAAACTATAGAAGAAAACGTGGCCTAAGGAACTCTTGTGCAATAGAAGATATCATGAATCAAAAATATGTAAATAGATACTTACATATTTCTTTACAGCATAGAATACGTAAACTAAAGAATCGTTTCAGAGCGTGGCAAATTATAAATAGTCGCAATTGTGGTACGAGTGACACGGCCGTATAAATATGTATGAGAAGGCGGTACGCTACCTCTGCTCTGCTACCATGCACGCCCGTCATTATTCCAGCTTCTGAAGTAGCTCCCGTCGCCATTGTAGCTTCTGAATAATTAGACCAAGCAACAAT
Source organism: Cydia fagiglandana (assembly GCF_963556715.1). Lineage (NCBI taxonomy): Eukaryota > Metazoa > Arthropoda > Insecta > Lepidoptera > Tortricidae > Cydia > Cydia fagiglandana. The sequence continues at coordinate 12,215,441 of NC_085938.1, forward strand.
ACTTACAATGTCGTATACATTTCGACAGAAAAAATGTCGAGTGCCCTCGTAAAAGCCCCTTTGACAGTTAATTTTAGTCATTGTTGCGTTCTCCCGTTTGATATTCTTTCGAATCGAGCGATTTTCGATTGCTTTTTTAGGGTTCGTAGGGCCGTGAGAATAAATGCTAATACCACTGTTTTGTTTTTAATATTTTAGTGTTTGACTGAATATACAGCATTTAACTGCGAGTTCTTAAGTCTTTATTAGTTTTTAAACATTGTTGGTAGGTAGTGGAATGCCATATGAGAGTCACATAGAGTCCGTCTAAGCGTCTAAGCTAACTTTGCAATGTCTTGACTAGAACAAACCGAGGAAGTGTCATTATAAACGTCATATTTTCATATAAACATGACATTACCACTCTTTGTCATTGCAAATGAGTTTATAGGGCAGTTAGCTTGGTCCGACTCTACCTATTTTTCTTAGTAAGTAGCCTATGATAAACGTACCAAAGCACGAGTATCGTAGTTAGGAGTTATAATTTTTATAACTTCAATTCAATTACAATATTTAAAGTTATCTTGAACTTTGATTCTCATTGACTCCCTAAACTTTAATTAAAACACCCCGATTTATTCACCATTAGATGTTATCCGGCGTCCGTAATTCATTTGAGACAATCGTATTGGGTTTTATGACACATTAGGCCGCTCGGGGGTGCGCTTGACTGCCCGGTTATCTGTCACCGAGATACTGTCAACTTATCCCGAGGGAGCGACCATGGGGGCCCCGGGTTAACTAGACGTACTGACTGGGTCTTTTTGAACCGGGCGATAAATAGAACAAAATGTATTATAGTAGTACCAGAGGCAAACAAAAATCTGTATAGCTTGTTAGGGTTCGGTACCCGAAGGGTAAAAACAGGACCCTATTACTAAGACTCCACTTCTGTCTGTCCGTCTGTCCCTCCGTCTGTCCGTCTGTCCGTCGATCTGTCCGTCTGTCTGTCCGTCGGTCTGTCAGTCACCAGGCTGTATCTCATGAACCGTGATAGCTAGACAGTTGAAATTTTCACAGATGATGTATTTTTGTTGCCGCTATAACAACAAATTTGTTGTTATAGCGGCATTATTTATACTAAAAAGTACGGAACCCTCGATGGGCGAGTCCGACTCGCACTTGTCCGGTTTTTTCATACTAGACGTCAGATGCCCCACAAGCAATAAATGTTTAAAACGGTTTTATTTACAAGATTGGCTTAAAGTTAGTGTTTCGGAAGACAAGACTCCTGAAGAGAGTAGGGGAGGTAGGGCACCATTGACACAGGACTGAACAGGACTGGACATGATAAGGGGGTGCCCGAGCTTCCCGACTGCCCAATGGTCCCCTAAGCTTCAATGAATTTTTAACAAAGTAATAGTGATAAAACATAGTCAAATATGGACACTAGTCCAGTACTTTTACAAGACTTGCTGTTTTAGTACTTTGGGAAATAGGACACCAGAAGAAATACCGCACGAATTAACTTATTAGGACCCCCTACTTATTAGTTCCCTTAAAACTTTTAAAAGCAATAACGACAAAATATTATATGTTTCGAACTGTTTTGCGCAGGTGAAAAATTATAATGACGTATAAATTTGTGACCACTACATTAATGATAATGATACTTGGTAAGAAGGTGCTTAATTAAATGTACTTAACGTTATTAATTAAAACTTGTCATATATATAGGTACATGTCATTAGTTAGGTGCACGTTTGATTTATCAGCCTCTAAACAAATTAAATTTGTCACTATTTTACCACTTATGTCACAAAATTATTTTAAGATAGGCACCTTCTAATAGGTACATGATATAATAACCACTGTAAATTACACATTTAATGACTATTTATCAAAGGTTTGCAAATTAGGTAACTATAGCAAGTTCAGGTAAGAGTAAGGTGAATTTTCATTTACCTTAATAGTACATTACGATATACAAGTGCGAAAAGTCGTATGTGTATTGTACAACGTCTTACAGTACATACGGTCCTTTACATTTTTGACATAGTGCTATTCATAAATTACGTCATTTCAAATTGGGGGGGTCTGAACACTCTGAACATCGGATGATGGTAACATGACGTAGGAGGAAACGGGGTCATTCGAAGCATGATTTTTGGATGACTTTAGGGGGGGTCAAAAATCGTCAAAAATAGATGACGTAATCTATGAACAGTCTATGATCTAGGGGGTAAAGTAGCACCATATATACTGTAAAAATGTATTGTTGTAGGTACTCACATTATGCAGCTTGTAGTATAGCCCGCAGGCGTTGCAGACGGGCTCGCCGTTCTGGTTCCGGCGCCACAGCGTCGTGGTGGTGGTCTTGCAATTGGCGCAGGAGGTGCCCGCGCGCCGCGCTGCGCTCTGTAGCGACTGAAACAACAACGTACTTACTTAGACAAGGGTATAAAAAGATATTTTTGTTAAAACATGAATATATCAATGTAAAGGTGATTAAGCGTGTTTTGATTACCTTTAAATTGATATCTTTGGTAAGAATATCAATCAGGTAGTACTCGTTACGCTTAAAGATCTAGAGGATCGCAAGTCTGATTTGTGAAAAAGATGTGATTTTTTGATGCAGAATGCATATTGTAAGGGTAAAGTTCAAGGGGCTGGTAGGAGGACCACTTTTCAGCCTAGCAATATAGAGTTACTTAGAGCCTAGGAACGCCAGTAGGTACAAGGTTCAGAAGTCAAACGGCGGTATATACCTACATATTACATGTCATACATAATTATGCATACGAAATTGTTCCAAAGACCCTGGTCTAAGTTACTAATGAGTCAACGAGATTAAGCGAACAGGATATTGATATATCGTTCAATATTTCAATAGAGTTCAAAGAAGACACATGTTTGAATAATTTTTCTAACATTAGGCAACCGCTAATTCTATCAATATAGAGAAATGAAAATCAATCGAAAATAAACAGTCGACAAGCACTACAGCTTTATGGTACTTTCTAAACAAACTAGTAGACTTTATTAACTAGGTAAAAACACCGCACTGGTCATAATTTACTCTTAAACACAGTCCACCGGCCGCTGCCGCTGACTACTCAGTAATTTTATTACCACACGACCCGAGTTTCTACACAGGATTTATTGGAGCAAACGTTCCATTACAGAAAATATGTAAACTGACACACGCAAATTTAATACCCCATTAATGTTGGCTAAAACAATCAGCATAAAACATGACAGAATCGAGTCGCAAAACGACGCGACCGACAAAAAGTGAGCAGTCCAACATCGATTCTAAAAAGCGAGGTAGCTATCGCCGACTCTTACACCTGCCCATTACTACCCGTCAATCAAATAAAAAATATCCACGCCACCACGGCATGCGGTGGCCGTTTTATACAGTCCACAAAAGTGCCTCACTCAATTAAAAATGCATTCGTCCCAAACGGACACGAAAATAAAACGAGCTCAATCCAACTCATAATAAATCCATTAATTTGTCATGTCATTTTATCGGACAAAAAGCATTGAGGTCGTAAAGCATCACGGGAATTATTCAGGACACCGTCTTGCGCTGTCAGTACAGGTATGTAGGTACTTTACTGCCGAAGTATAGATCACTGTTAACTTCAATATATACCATAAGATTGCTCCGCATTTTAGGCTAAATTAGGTATGCAAGATATCCACACTGCTGCTGCCTGACTGCCGACGATACATACATGAGTTACAGTAGTAACTCATGTATGTATCGTCGGCAGTCAGGTAACTCCTCCGGGGGAGTTACGAGATTTGCGACAATAAGTATTGTTATCCAAGGTAGCAATTACTAACTTCCTTGAAATGGAGTTACAAGGTTTGCTACTTAGGCCGACGGTACGAGTATGTATATCACTTTATTGCACATTAAACTGGTTTATACACAGCCGGACACAACAAAACAAAAATGTTATGTACAAATGAAAACTTATCCCTAAAAGGGATCTCTTCCAGCCAACCTTTGAGAAAATGCGAAAGGATCTAACAATAACAGGTGAAAGACAATTTAATATGGACAAATAGCAATAACTATAAGAATTTTGGATACACATAAAGGATGACGAGAGCAATAAATAAAGTAACTCATAATATTTAAATTTCAGAAACAACATAAGTTGTCTCTTGTGTTGTTATACCTACTGAAAATAACACTTTATGACTGTATAAAAAACACATTAGGTACTTAATATTAAGTTTATCTGTAGGTAAAATAATAAAATACAATAATTATAAATTCCTAGTACATAAACAAAAAAAATCATTAAAACGAAGTCGTGATCATAAAGTACCTACGTATCGTAGACACAGACGAAATAGCTTCATATTGGAATATCGAAATATTAAATGGTTCGCGTTAATATTCGCCGCGTCATGGCAGCTCCTTTGTGTCGGAATAAGATTAGAGGTCTCCATATTAGCCGATCCGACCACTGTCACTTTTTCTCCAGAGTTAATCGAGTAGACTATTGAAGTCACTCTAAACTTTACATGGTACATTTTGGGGAGGTTATAATAATTTTCGTTTTATTCGCAATGAATCAGATAATGTAGAAATTAGGTCTAGATTTTACGACTCAATTACCCGAAACCGATTTTATAATCTGGAGATAAGGATTCTCATCAAGTTATAACGGGGGTGTGCATCATCCGACCCGGGGGAGCCCGGTAAATCAGAGAGGGTACTAAGCCGATTACAGGAGTCAACCGGCGCGAGGGGCGGTTTTATTTCCGTGGAAAAACGGCTGTTTACTCGTAATTTTATGAGCGAATTACTTTCTCTCCTCAAACGCTGAAATGGCTGGAAAACTCGTAAATTTTACGACAGAGATTATTTTTTATTTGGGTCATTCGTTATTGGAGGCTCGGTGCGCAAGTCGTATTCGGTCCGAAATCGTTGCGGGCATCTAGGTAAAGAATGCCGAGTATGCGCGCACTTGTCCTGCCGAAGAGGGTTATTAATTGTTAAACCCGTTTCACTGTCAACATCCTAGGATCGATGTCTAAAAAACACATCAACTACAAAACATACCGGCAGAGATCTAATTCAAACAAACAGATAAATTCAGTGCATATTGTGACATCGGTACTCTAATTTTCAGTGTTGTGTAAACTCAAAAGAGGCGCGGCGACAATATCAAGGGGCTGCTTTGTTGGATGACAGGAACAAAAACAGGTCTTTGTTGGTGAGGACCGATGTAGGGATTATAATAGACACACGACCCTATAAAGTGGACAGTTTACGTGCCTCTGCAATGGACGGGAATCAGATAAACGGTTGTCATTGTCAGGTACAAAGGACTTTTCGAAAAACACATCATTGATGTCGCCGAACGACATAATTAGGTCGACATGATATGTGTTGATTAAATATCAATTTAAAAAAACCCAACCTATATTTAATACTAACACAAATAAAGTCAGTCAGGCAGAATCAATATCAACATATGTTTCACTGTTTCAGCCCCTCTCCAAGAACCTACATTTTGTTAAGTGTATTTAACGCATAATAATTTATTTACAAACTTTATCAGCGCCGAACACACAAGCAGATTATCACACGTCACTTAATACAAATTCGACTAATTCAATAAAGCACCCACATTAAAAACATATTTCCATAAAGCCGGCCCTCCCCGCGATCCAATCAGCCTTATCTCCCCCGGCCCTCGGCAAACACCTCCTAATCTAATCAAATCACAGCCTCCGTCTTCCCTAATCTATCTACCTATCTACACCTAAACATAAAATTATATTGCAAAAAGGGATGGTTACCGACATCCCCTCATATATTCGCAAACACAAGCAAAATTTAACCTACCCGGAAGCACCTCTCTATGCTACTACATAGCTAGATGAACCATTGTAGACTTATAGCTGGGAACACAGAGCCACCGTCACGCACACAGCGATGCGACATTCACGTCGCCACGCACACCGCGGCGACTATCAGCATTATCTACGCCATCTAGATCCCACTACGAGAACCCCCAAGGGGGAGGCAATCCATTTACCAGAGCGATTTCTCCATCCAAATTTGCCTCTTACTCGTTTAAGTTTAGAGATGACAATCGCACAGCAAACGCGCTGTTTTTAAAGGTTTACACGGCCCCTAGCAGTGAAAGCGCGGAATCGATGTAGCCTTTACCCCTCGCCCCGCACCAGTTTTTCCGGCACTCCGTCCTTATCTGGCCAGAGCGATTAGATAAAGAGAGATAGAGCGTGAAAATAAAGATTTTCATCGTGTTCACTCACACCACACTTGTTTCAGGAACGCGGCTATGTAGTGGTGTTGCGGCGTGTGTGTGTGTCATTTAGGTATAAAGGGGTTAGTTATTGCGGGAGGCTCTTAGAATAGAGCAAGGGTCAACTAAAGCGTAGTGGTATCAGTTGATTCCTTGGTAGATTCTTACAAAAACTAAGTTTTTTTTAACTAACTAAAAGGCAGAATACATCTGTTCAGGCTAAGAACGTGATATTTCTCACATATATTAAAGCCACAGCTGACATAAACTGAGTCTCGTTTACTAAAAACAAAAAAATCTAAAATGCTGCATCGGCTTTTGTCGATCGACTCGACTTTATCACCGACCGGTGTATTGTTGGGGCGATCATAAAAACAAAGGAGAGGCTCGTAATTTTTCAGTTTCCACGGAAGATGCACCGCCCCTCCCCGCGGAAGCCATGTTGGGAAATTCGTTCAACGATTTATTTGTGTGCGGTTGTCGCCCCCACTTGAGCACCGTATCAAAGAAACAAGATAAACATTTTTGGCATCGGAATTTCGAGCAGCTAAAAAGTAAGTGGCGATTTCGGACCTCGCTTTTTATGATAATAAAACTTAAGTATCTATAGCGACTAGTTCGATTGCGAATTGGACATCGAATCATGAAACGTCAACTCTGACAGCAATAAGAAAGTCGGTATTGTCCGTTCGATTTCGGTTCATGGGCCGTCGAATTTTATAAATCCGTTAGGATAACAAAGCGTGGCGGTTGCCCAATAGGAGCTATCGGGCGATACCGATCGACGGCGCGATTGACACATCAAACCGCCAGCCGCTCGTACGAGATTACCATCGACGTACATTCGACTCGTAATCAACACGCCGACGTCACGCCGACGAGTAATTCATGAACCGACCTAAACTTAGAAGGAATTCGGGAAATGTTTGAATTTGGAATGTTTTTTGAACGCATGGTTGCGAAAGGTCATTGACATCTTCAAGGACTTGAGATAGTCATTTTTTAGCTTTTTTGCTGCCGCTATTAAAACAGGTATCTAAACGAAAGGACTTATAAAATTTAGTTTTAGTGCCGACGGAGAGACTATTCTATAGGGACGGACCTAAATAATTCCCATGTTCTATAAAATTGTATCTTAATAACTTTCGAACTCCATAATCCAACTAGCTCAATGTTACAATGTTGATCCAACTTACGTACCTAAGTAAAATAAAAGCTTGTAAAAACACCACAAGCTAAACCATTAAGGCTACTTCACTATTCTATTGTCACTGGTAGATAAAAGCGGATTCATAAATGCAATAAAAGTGAATAAAAAAATCAATAATGCGGACTACATAGCAATTAGTTCGCCGGGACGTTGATGGATGGAGCCACTGGTATCGTGTCGCGATACGAAGCTACACAGTTAAAACATCTTTATTAGTACGCTGACTTCATCAAACTGAAATAAGATGTTTATTTATACTCTCAGTTTTAGTGGCAAATTACTACATACAGACAGCAGCAGAAGTTGCTAAGCGGGCCTGGTGTTCAAAATTATCTTGACGCTACTTTCTTGTTAAGATAATAGCAACTTCTGCTGCTTACTGTATCTTTATCAGTGCTAAATGCAGGAGTGCATTTCTGCATTGATTTTTTTTTTTTATTTTCAGACGTCGAAAATTTTGTGAAAAATCCACAATTTACTGTTTGAACCATTCTGAATATTTATAACGATTTAAATAAGAAGCGAAATTTGACAGTTCGCAGATTTGCTTGCTTGTACTGAGCCAAGTAGGTACTGTGTGTGAGCAAACTGGTGGAAATCGTGGAATAACTCAAGCGATGATTGTTACCTATAAGGTATGCAGTACTCAAATGCATCATAAATTAAGTTTATATTCAAATAAGTGTGTTATAATTAACAGTTAGGGATATTTATGCCGTTTTTTTCATTATTGGAAACTTCCAGTAGGTTATGAGCACGACTGATTGCCAATTATTTTTCATAGTTTGCGAAAGCGTCTATTTTATGTTTTTTTTTATAAAGAACATGCGTACTTACAGGCAAATTACTTTCATAGTTTCTGATTTACAGACGGTTTTTACACATTCCATTTCATATCTTAACAGAAACTGTTTTTAATCGATATAAGTATGCAAATGTAAAATTAAATTAATAAAAATCGTCTTTTGAAAGATTTATGTTGGTTTAACGTTTCGGCCGTTTCATAACTGACCGCATCTCAATAAATTGGAATTTTAATTTAAGTATTAGAAATTATTAAAAAACGTAAATAATAACGGTCACGGTAATGAAGTAGACTAAATTTCCGTAAAATGACCGAGCTACTATTGTATATCTTTGACAAGCAGATAATTGGAGCGCTAGGCTGCGCAGACGGTGATCGATGAAACCGCGCGCGCATGCATCATCGCATCGAGATCTAAGTATTCTAGTTAAACTACATATTCATACATCTTTTCCGATGATCATCCTTCTTATTAATATCCTATTGAATCATGTTTTATTTTTGCCGTGTGATTATTAGGTATTAGTTTTTAGTGTATCGGTATCTGAACACTCACACGCATTAGTATCGCCATCTAATCGACAATAGGCCAAAGGTATGTGCCATCTTGTCGAGCGATGGCGCCTCGCCTTTGGCCTACTCTCGAGTAGATGGCGATACTTTTTGACATTTAACAAATTTAACACATATCCGTGAAAAAATAAGGATCAAAGTCAAATGGCGTTCTAAAAGTGTTAATCTTGTGTCGAAAGATGGCAGTAAATGTACTGACTACACAATTCACTTTAACAATATTCCACTATTTCAAATTCTCTTTGATAATACGATACATATGGTCAACAAAAGACAGCAACGCGCTGCAGTCAATAAACGCGGTTTATAGGTTTCATTTTTAGTTTAGACACAGGTTGACAATAAAATCCGTGATTAACGCAGGCATAAAAGGTTTCTATCGCATAAATAAACAACAGCCTACAACATAAGGGTTGTAACCTCACCCACCGCGGCCCCGAGCGTACGTTTAATTCGTAGCGTTGTCTCAAGTTTTTTCCCCGACAGGTGCTTGGTAGGTACTCCGCTTTGTCCCTACAATTTACGGAAAAAGGGCCCCTAAATAACAGAAACGAGGCGTGAGTTCGGTAAAATTATAAAGTAACTTAAAATTATGACCCGAGGGCGACTAAACGTTGGTAATTCTGTCTCGAATCGCTTCTTATAACGTGTGAATTTGCATTGAATGGCAACACGGCTACGGGGTTGTTATTCGCGACATACCGAACGCATCGTTGCTATAAACCAGTATAAGTTACCTACATAAATCTAGCCTCCGATTAGGGGTCCAATTATACTAGTTTATCACCAAGTGAAAAAGTTTTGTTGATAATCTAGAGCCCCTGCTCAGCGGCCTCGCGATACTCAGGCGTGCCAGAAGCAAATTCAAATATTTAAAATAATATTTTATACAATAAATTTCATTAGAAGCTCAGTGCGTCACGCGCTTGCACTCACATTAATGGAAGGACGTTGAATTCAAATTGCAAATGATACTTTAATAATATCTGAATATGCCTCTTTGTGTCACGTGATATGCTGTGCTCATTATATCATTTTATGCATGGATACTGTGCTCGTTGGGACGGTAATTGGAATTCCTGAATATCCGGAATCTGTTTACTAGCATGACGTTATTGAATATTTTTTACATGTCGTTATATTGTGAACTAGCTTCCTGTAGCGAAAAAATTGTCCATACGTGCGCGTAAGCATTATAAAATATTTAGAGGACATAATATGCTGGTTGTTAAATGACGTGACTAAACTAACAAGAAAATTTATTTGTAGTTTTAATTTAGACTTTCAATTATCGTCTAGAGTTTCTAGACCATGGTACTATTATTATGACACCGCGGCCACGAACGCCTTACCAATTAATCACATACAACAGGTGCATAAAACAGTGCAAGTGAATGGTCCCATAGTAAAGCTGCGCCCGCGCCGGGGAAGTCGTAAATACGGCAGCTGCTGATACACTTAACATGCTGGAGACATTCGTTAATACTACAATTATTGAAATTACTTGGGGCCGTTTTCAATTAGTCGTTAATCCATAAATTAGGAGGCTCTGCTAACCATAAATCGATTGCCTACTTTGTAGGACACTTTATATCGAGCATATTGAAAATTCCTTATTAAGTAGGTAGATCTAGGGGAGGTCAGCAGCAATCTTGCACAGCAAAGCGTTTTATACAGGTGACTACACCTTTACAATGTTGAAAATTGCATAGTTACAAGGAAAGTTAGAATATGTTAGAGTTCTTTGAACTTATTTTCCTCTATTAACCACGCGCTGACCACGAACCCATCGTCTCATTGTCGTTTCATTCCCTAGAATTTTCGCTATAGGGCGGAAATCTTTGCCTGTTAAGAACTAAGGATATACTGAGCATTGAAATCCATAAATCAATTAAGGTTTATCTAGTTTATACAATTTTCATACGGTTTTTGCTCTATCTTGCCCCGTAACTAAACATATCTATATTTTATAGTATAGTATAGTATAGTTTTATCTGATGTTCAGGTACACTTGCTTATTTTCTCACGGCTGTTTATACTCGTACATACTTCGAGCCGTCGAAATAATGAATAAACACGCAGTTAGAATTATTGGTCGTACGCAGGAGTGCGAAATTGCAAATGCGCCGATAGTGGTAACGCGGTGACCCCGCGGCCGCGGGTCGCGGGTCAGTTTAGCACCGCGTCATATTTATAATTACTGCACGCACGCTCCGCGCAGCTCTCCCGCGCTGGCTGCGCGCGTCAATAAATCAAAATTTTAAATCACCGGTGGGCGTACCGGCGCGCTCGGCCAACGCCGAATAAAATGAATTAAAAATAAAATAACGCGAGGGGGCCGTGCGCGCCCTGAGAAAATTTAAAGATATTTCGCTTTAGTTTTTTTAATTAATACCTTGTTAAAATTTAATATTGTGAGCGCATGCGTTATTACAATGGGTGTGCGCGAGATTTTTAACTGGCTTTCGGTAACTTATTGAAGCTTCGCGAGTCCGTTTAATTGGATCATTTTTTTAACGAGAAATGATAAGCGTCGATGAAGGGTGAGACAAGATCATTAAACGGGGTTCTCGTTCTTGCAAATTAATTGCGCGGGGTAATATGAGGTTGGTGGCACGTCCGCTTAATGAGACTTCTGGGAACGTCTTTGTGGAATGTGAACACTGAACACACTCGTGTAGAAGCTCACAGTAGAGCCGAGCTGTCTGCTCGGAGCATAGACAAGCATTAAACATCATGTCACGTCAAGTCGGGTCCGTGGCTTGTCATAGAGTGACCGTCCGTTTTTATAGTTTATTAATACATATTACGTGATACGTATTTCATTTTTATTTGCTATGTCTTGTTGTTTTTAATTAAATGAGAAATAAACCACACATACATTACGCTCGGACACTGACAAACCGTTAATTAAATGTAAACACCGACTAATATAATTGAAATGAGTTATCTCAGTCGAAAAATACACATCAAATAATCATATACAGGCTAACAAAAAAAACATAGGTAGCAAAAACAAAAGATAAGCTCAGTATAACCTAACCTCTTCGAAATGGCATCACGTCAAAGAACACCGACAGTTAGAATAGAAATTACTTAGCGAAATACTTGTACTATTTTTTTGATAGGCTACTAAAGATCACGCACCCCGCGGGTCTGTCGGACAGTAGTCGGACCGCTAGCCGACTTGACAGCTCCTCATGCTCTTCTGGCTCCCTTCATCATGCCGACGTTTATTATCTATTTATTTAAGATAAATTATCATTTAATGGTTTAAAGAGTGTAAAATAACATGGATGTTAGTATGCGCCCGAATAGGTTGACTGCGTCTTGAGAAGATTTACGGCTAGGACGTTGCTGATATGAAAAATATAATATAATGTTAACAAGTAAAGCTATTTTAGTTTTGCGTTATGGGACAATCATACCTAACCTATCCTTTGATTTAGTCAAATATGTTTTAGCCTACTTTACAATAAGCCTTTAACTTATATTAACTTCGGCATAAAATTTCTATCAAACAGGTATTATGTCGGTATTAAACTGATAAAATACTAGATTACTTAGTCGGATAACTTAATTACAATTATTCCTTATTGACGTTTCTGGGTACTACTGGGTAAATTTTTTCATGGGTGATCAATCCAAATGGGTCAGTATGGAGAAGTCAGAAACTATGAGAGATAGCGAAATCTGTTCTTAGGAACCATGGCTTCGATTTTAGATTTAATAATAATGGCATTCAAATTTTTTTTAAATCTATCATACTCGTACATAACCGGGATCCGAACCTGGTCAATATTCTTGTTGTTTGTTTGTATGGCAACTTTTAAACTATGCGTGATAGGTGGGGGGTGCTCGACCAAATATCATAGCGGGCCCCGAGACAAAACAAACTACATTTAAAATAATTTGGCCAAGCCCGAGATAGCTCGAGGCATTTAGTGTTCCGTACGGCTACCATCAGTTTGGCATTGACATGAATGATATCGTGAACGTAATTTACTTCCTATAGGTATATCTCTTTCGCACTCATATGTCAGTACGAGCGAGATGCATAGAAAGTAAATTACGTTCACGCCCACGGTAGCGTTTATGTCAATGCCAAACTGATGGTAGCCGTACCGCTCGCATCGTTACATTTTACAGAGGTTGTTTGCCTTTTTTTAGGATACCGTATTCAACTACACACACAGAACAATAGTACAAAGTGTCTAAGTGCGAAGGCCGAAAGCCGAGCTTTAGCAAAATGTCATCACTTTAGCACAGAGCAATAGTACAAGTGTCTAAATGTGAAGGCCAAAGGCCGACCTCCGCGTAGCCCGAAGGCCCGAAGCGTCCAGGATGTCAGTGCTTTAACACAGAACAATAGTACAAGTGTCTAAATGCGAAAGCCGAAGGCCGAGCTCCGCGTAGGGCCGAAGGCCCGAAGCGTCCAGGATGTTAGTACTTAAACACAGAACAATAGTATAAGTATCTAAATGCGAAGGCCGAAGGTCGAGCTCCGCGTAGGGCCGAAGGCCCGAAGCGTCCAGGCTGTCAGTTCTGTGTTTAACCACTGACATCTTGCAGGCTTCGGGCCTTCGGCGCTACGCGGAGCTCGGCCTCCGGCCTTCGCATTTAGACACTTGTATTAATTACCTGTGTTTAGAACTGACCTCCTGGATGCTTCGGGCTTTCGGCCCAATGCGACTTCAGCCTTTGGATCTTGCGACTTAGACACTTGTACTTAAAAATACTTGGAAAAGTTACGGGAGGCGCGCGTCTGTCGGACGCTTCGGATCTTCGAATCGCTCCTTCGGCCTTTGCATTTAGTTAGATTCTTGTAATTGCTTTGTGTTTGAATACCGAAGTCGAGCATCTCGCGAATGCTTGATGTATTATAATAATGTAGAGTAAGGCCAAGCGCGCACCACGATTTTTTCTCCTGCGATAATTTTGTCGCAGAAATGGAACGTATGTGTTTATATGTTAGTGCGCGCATATGCGACAAAAAAATCGCAGCGATTTTAAAATTGTGATTTGTCACATTTTTCCGCGATTGTTCGCGACGCGATTGTCGCAAAGTGAATTGCAGCATGCGGAGTTGTATGGCCCCGCGCGCACTATGATAATAAAATCGCATCCCGGCCGGACCTCAGTCGGCATTTCGCTCTCCAAACCCCAACATCTCGGCACCTGCATCTCGCTAGATGAGACGCTAGATGTTGATCATTTAATTATGGAAATAGACGGGGATCACCTTTGTGTTATAAATGCTCAAAGTCAATCGCATATTAAAGACACATGCATGACAAGCGTCTGGTACGAAATCCATGTTGAGAATGAACAAATCGTCGAGTTTTTCATCGCAGTGCGCGCAGTGAATTTTCTGCGATATATTACAGCGCGATTCTAAAATCGTGTCGCAAAAATTAAAATCGTGGTGCGCGCTTTTTTTTTTTTTTTATTATGCATGGGTTTACTCATGGCCACAGACTAGCCGAGGCGTAGACGTGGCCTACGATGGAGCGAGCTCGCCCAGAAGGTGCCTGTTCACTCTTGATTTGAAGGTTGCCGGGTTATAAGAGCACGGAATATAGACGCTTGGCCTATAATACCTTACATGTATACTCCTTCAATTTGAATTTACAACTCATTACCTTAAATGTATACTCCTTCAATTTGAATTTAGAACTCATTATTTTTTTATGACATATATATAGACTTTAATATTAATTAGAACTGCTAAAAAACAAGATCGGCTTACTTTAAATATTTCGTCAATTTTACCTTTGTTTCTAAAAACTGTGATATTTAACTGTCATATACTATTAATGTCTTCCAAAATTATTTTCTCGTAACAGGACTGAGGGGCTACCGCGAAAACCGAAATTCGCAATTTGCGGGGATCTTTCTCTTTTACTCCAATGAAGGCGTAACAGAGAAAAATGCTCGCAATTTGCGAACTTCTATTTTCGCGGTTATAGCCCTGAATCTTGTTGCTCACCGATCCGTTCAAAAATATACATAAGTACTGAATATAATTAATAGATATTATAATTATACAATTAATACAGAAATGTAATGGTACTTAATGAAAAGGAATATTGTGTATATTGTTTCGACGAATCAGATACTCTCAATAAAATCTATACATGAGGCCAAAGCTGTTCATAAATATTAAATGACTTTATTATCTCTATACGCCTTACTAACTCTGTGTGTCCTATTGTGGAAAAAAAAACACAACGACAGTCAAGAACGGAATTCTTAATTTGAATTTTTCAGATTTTTGAGATGCCTAGTCCATTGGTTGGAAAGCCCGTTCGAAATTGAAACTTATTTGCAATATAATAAGGTCGTATTTTGTAGATGTCTCTCATACTTATAGTAGGCTATTGAGATAAAATTTAATATCCCACAAAAATAAGCAAGCAGGATTTAACTTTGTGTCAAAGACATAAGTCATAAATTTCAATGCCAAAGTTTTAACTAAGGATGTTTCTCGCTAAATATGAATTGACCAGTGTAAGCATCAGTTAGCTAGCCCTAAGCAACCAAAGGTCAAGCTGCAGTTGTAAAACTAATAAAGATAAAGTTAAGCTGATAATTTTCCCGCCGTCTCCATGCTTCTTTAAGTTGGGTATTGACTGGTCAGCTGCCTGTCAACTATAGTTTTCGCGAAAATCGCCAGGACAGAGGTGAAAATTTTTGTATGAAAACTTGCAACTTTAAATGCATTTTTTGACGAAACTATTGCAGTCTAAAATGAAGTCAAAATCAGTCCATCGACTCAATTTTTTGCAAGCTTTCTAATGGTACCCCACGCGATTCTTACAAATGAAAAAAGTTTCAGCCTACCCCTCTCAACCCCCTAAATTTCCCCCTTTAATAAGAAATAAGCAGTTTTGACTTATTTACAATATGAGTGGTGGTAGTTGGTATAACTGTTCCAAATTTTAGGTATCTATGTCAAACGGTCTCTGAGAAAAACGTATATAACTGATTTGCAAGACCGAAGTGATCCCATAAGTGTTCCGTAAACAAAGTTTTGTACGGAACACTAAAAATTCAAAATGGCCGACTTTTTTTTTAATTTTTTCAAGTTGGTCCGAGCGCGCTGAGATTTGGCATGCGGCGAGCCTAGGGGACCAAGATTACCATGTCAAAATTTTTTTTTGAAAAAATCCAATATGGCGGCGGACACGGGCAAAGTCAAATTTCCAAGTAGGTTAAGCGAGCCCGCAGGGCGAGCTTCAGGCCGGGAGACCGAAGGTCGACCCCGGCGGAAGGCCGAAGGCCGAGCTGCGTGAATGCGGTGCTTCCAAGCGTTCTACCAAGTCAACTGTCTTGATGAGTGAAGCCAGCGGACCGAATGCCTAACGGCGAAGCGTCGAGGCCTGCAAAGGCCGAAGGCCGAGCTCCGCGTAGGGCCGAAGGCCCGAAGCGTCACACGAGGGGGGAAGTTGGAGCTAAAACCCAACCCAACACTTTTCCTATTGGGAGTCGCGTTTTAGCCTTCGGCCTCCCGGTCTGAAGCTCGCCTTTCGGGCTCGCTTAACTTACTTGGAAATTTGACTTTTCCCGTGACCGCCGCCATTTTGCATTTTTTCAAAATAATATTTTTGACATGGTAATTTTGGGCCCCCAGGCTCGCCGCATGCCAAATCTCAGCGGGCTCGAACCAACTTGAAAAAATTATAAAAAAGTCGGCCATTTTGAATTTTTTTAAATGTAGTTTGTTTTGTCTCGGGGCCCGCTATGATATTTGGTCGAGCACCCCCCACCTATCACGCATAGTTTAAAAGTTGCCATACAAACAAACAACAAGAATATTGACCAGGTTCGGATCCCGGTTATGTATGATAGATTTAAAAAAAAATTGAATGCCATTATTATTAAATCTAAAATCGAAGCCATGGTTCCTAAGAACAGATTTCGCTATCTCTTATAGTTTCCGACTTCTCCATACTGACCCATTTGGATTGATCACCCTGTATATTAGGTACTCGTAATTATTATTAATCTTACTTATCCTACAGGTAATCGTAGAGTTTCAATATTTGAAACTATGACAACTAAATTTTTTTCTCATATATTATGTATTAATCTCACTGTTTGAGTAACCTAATTGCAAAATATCAACGTATTTTGATGGGATATGAATCATTTCATCACCTTTCAATTACGTACCCTTTGAGTTCTGTCATTAAAGCTATTAATGTTAACAAGATGTAGGTACTTACCTAATAGTTAACATATTTTATCATAGTAGGTATTACGCTTGAGTTTATATTAACTACTAACATTATAATTATAACATGAATCGATTTTTACAAGCTTTTATTTTTTTAGTTTCACCTAACCGTTGTCTCTGTCTGTCTGTGTGTTATCAAATCTTGCAAGTTAAATTTGATTCACTTCCCGGTTTCCGATTGAGCTGAAATTTTGCATGCATGTGTAAATCGGATGACAATGCAATATTATGGTACCTACCATCGAGCTGATCTGATGATGGAGACAGGAGGTGGCCATAGGAACTCTATGATTAACATATCGTCACAAGACCGGTGACCACTATAATTTTATTCCAATTTCAAAAAGTTTGTTACCGGCCAGTGACATTTATAGGTTCACTAATGGCTGCTAACATTACTTAGGTTGGACGTGGTTTAGAACAGGACAGGTGCGCGGGTCGCCTAAGGTGGATGGCATTTTGGTTTGCGACGGTTGCTAGAACGCAGTAAATATTATATGTATTGTATAACAGTCAATAAAATCGACCAAAACTAACACGATATTCAATTACTGGTCAGCTGTCATTTGGCTGGCATATTTACAGTTTAAATTATGACAAATCTAACCAAATTGTGGTTAGGTATAGTATATCTTACTGACATTTTAATGTTTAATGGATACTGACTGGTTATTATAAACATTATAATATCTTTATTACGGAACGGCCTATAGCGATTTTATGAATAATTAGAAGATAATTATGTACATAATCCGTAACGAACGGATTATCTTTCCTGTCTGCATATATTATGTCATGCATCTGTGGTTTACTATGATTACGACCGTTAAATTTAATATAACTAAACCTATTCTTGAAGAAACTCCGTAAAAAATAATTAGAGCGAGTACAGGCGGTAAGAACCATAAAGTAAACAGTGTCTAAAAACAAATGAATTTACAAACAACTTAAAATCATTTTAACACCAATCTAAAAGGAATTTAGATTAAACTTAACAAGTCCATAAATTAAATAAATACTTACAATTTTACTTACCCGGCGTAAGTTCTGGGCAAAAACGTTAATATATAAGAGGAGGAGCGATATAACCGGCTAATTAATTACAGGCAACCTCTGCCAGCCCTAAGTGACCGTGAAATGACATTCAACATGAAAACCCAATAGCTTTTTTGCACTATTTCACTGCATTTTAACAGTTTTTGCGACGTGCGTCCGACAAATAACTGCCTCGTTTCAATTAATGAGCAAATTCATTAGCTTTCATTTAATTCACTAATTACTTTCATACCTTCTATGTTGGGCTTAATAGACGGGCTGTCGTGTTATTTGCATGCATATGTATAGTCAGTCCGGCCTGTCCGTAGCAACTATAGAGGACCGTGTGAACCGCGGAATACATCTGAATTAATTAAAACATAATTATGATTGACTTATTGTTATTTACTCACGATCGGACTACACGTATTTTATGACATCATCTAGCAATTCTAGTACCTTGTTTAATTACAAAAAATAATTTACACTGGTAATTACTTAATTAGCAATTATTAAAAGACGGCCGGTACTTTGGTAAACAAGGGTGGGCCCTCATTTAACAATAAGGATTAATTATCGGCCAAAATCGACGAGTCAAATATACCTGTCACCGTGTAGGACGTCGTCCCAATTTATTTGGCCCCCGAACAATGGTTAAAGCGGTAAACACAATGGCAAACCGCGCAAAACGAGCAAAACGCTTTGCCGTACAGCGAGACGTATTATGCTCTTAACAAATTCAATAAAATACAATACGCATCCAATCGGGAACCTTTATTGTGGATATACTGCGGATAATTAGAGTTAGGAAAAGCTATATGTCCCTAGATAGCTGAACCAATTTGGATGTCATTTAATTTGATTTTCCACGTTGCTGTAGAGACTAGAAAGTATTCACGGGCTTTTTTTTTAATTAACAGGCTTATTTTATTAATCTACTTTTTTCGTTTCTGTGTACAATTGAATATTAGATAGAGTTAGACCAAGAAAAGTCTGCAGCGATTTTGATAGCCCAAGCAGTGCAAGTGTTATTTATACGTCATAATTTCATAGAAGTTTGACGCTTAATAAAATAACACTTGCATTGCGTGGGCTATCAAAATCGATGCAGACTTTTCTTGGTCTAACTCTATTACTATCATCATTTCACATGTAAAAATTGTATTTTTTGAGAAAATCTTCAAGTAAGTAAATACATTTGCTGTGGAATTGTTTTTAGAGACTCATAGTATGTAAATTGGCAGGGCTGAAATACATGCGAACGGGCGCAGCGCACGCGCGTGCTGTGACGCGCGGACCACCGGGCCGCGGTGTCAGCCCTGATTCACGACAGTAGCCCGTAGGGTTGTCAGAAATCCACATATATTTATAACAAGTTATGATTGAAATCATCTCAAAAATAAACAACAGTTAGTAAAAACTCTTTGATGTTGCTTTAAGATGAAAATACATTTAAAATAGAACCACAATTCAGTGAAATGGAATTCAAACGTGATTTACGAATTTGACTCAGGAATTGTGTACTTGAAAATACATAAGGAATTAATTTTATATGTCACATTGTAATACAGCGGTGGCAGCCCTGCACGAAGTGGCGGCAGAGACAAGCGTAGCATTGTTAGGCGGAGGCCGCCCTGAGCCCTGAATAAATACATTCATATTGCCGCTCTAAATATCTTCAATCGATTCCCTTCGGCTTCTCAAATGCCGACCATCGCAAAAAAGCCGTATGATCAATATGAAACCGATACAGTATAAAAACGTAATAATATTTCATAAATACCAAGTGAGTATATATATGATTTGAAGGATAACAGTTCGCAGTTGAAACCGGCTAGCAAGGAGGTAATGTCCAAACAATTGACTTTATACTTCGCACGGCCCTCAAAAAGCTCGCAGTCCAGTTGAAGGTGTTTTACGAAGGATTTAGATTGTTAACATTAACAACTTACTCCTATCGACCTCCCGGACTTTAATCGCACAAAATCTGCCGTCGCGTCGCATTCGGCGCGCCGAAATGTGCAGAAAATGGAAAAAACATGGCGCTAAACCGCGAAACTGTATGTATTTAAACGCCGAATTCGAGATTCCGATTCCCAAAAAAGCGGCCAGCATTCGGTCATTTAAATTTTTCCAAAACGTGAACACAATGGAACAGATACAGAAAGTTGGTTATTTTTTGTTCTATTTTTAATTTTTAAAATATAAAAAGGAATTCGTTTCGGCAAGGCCTGTCACATCATTCCAGCGCGGCTAAGTGACGGCGGACGCACGTCAGTCCCCTGGATATGTTTTATTTTCATACGAATCGAACTGACTCGCCGTGTTTTTTGTTATCATAGTTGATGTAACAGAGTCTCGTATATGATTGCTTTTATAATCGTTTATCGCTCGATGGAAGTTTAATAGAACTGGGCATTAATTTATTGCGCTGCTGTTCTGTTTATGTAGTTCCATCGAAACTAATTTGGTACAAACCGCCTACACTTGGAGAGTGATATATTTAAAGTTTCTATTCAATTGCCGCAGTTTACAGAATACCTACTGTCTTTCAATTGTTACAATACTTATGCACCTACTAGTTCAGTGCATCTTACATAGGCCTGACATTAAGAACAGCAGCATATACATACTCGTGTTGTGATTGATTTAAAATCTAGTCTAGCTAGATATTATATTGTAACATAGTTAGTGTTAGAGCACAATAAGGGCCGACGCACACCGGCAGGGCGACGTCCACGTCTACCGCGATTGACGTCCGTCCACATGACGCTAAGAGGTCTATTGTATACGAAACGCTCGTTACGGCGGCCCAACCGGTCTTTAACACGATCGTACAATGTGATCACTCTATACATAGCCGTTCATCTTCTAGAGAACATAGTATGGTGTTAGACACTTTGAAACTTGTTTTTGTTGGTCATCAATTTTATCTAACACTATAATAATGTTAATATCTCAATAAATACCATTAACAAATCGTGAAGGTAGTTTAGCAATAACAAAGGGGTTAACATAGGCGTTTGCATATTTAGATGAGTGTTATGTTAATCGTAAGCTCATTACGGTTCAGGTGGATCGTGGGGATAAGGCTATCGGCCGGCGCGTGATCTTGAGATTCGTGCGATTCTGCGGGTATAATCGGATGTCAATTACGCATTGATCGGATGCGATCGCGTCGCATACATATGTATGTATGCAGCGACCTGCGTGTCAATTGTGCTGGACAAACTTTGGACGTTTACCCAGATTGACCGAGCATTCTGTTATGCCTTCTCTTTTGGGTGTTCTCAGGCGTATAACAAGCTTAATCCGATGGAAGTGTTATTGATACGATTAACTGCTGTTAGTTTGGCTTTATAACTGATTGATTGTGGTGCCGTTTTCATATTTAGATCACTAGTTGCCTTATTAAGTCTTACAATACAAATTATTAGGAAAACTGGAGCGAGTACTAAGATTCAACAACAAAATCGTGACAAAATAGTGACTCCATTCTTGGTCGATTTTAAAAATCGTAAATTACAAGGATTTGATTTACCACTGAAAAATCGATTAAATAGTAAGCAAATGCAGTTGCATCCCATGTATTCAATTCCAGTTAGACGTCAATAGGAAACGAATCTAACTGGGGTGCAAGTAGCTGTTAGATTTAGCGGAGCGCGGACGCGGAAGTGGCCGGGCCGGCTCGCGTGGGCGATAACACACGCTGACAAAATGCTGCTAACTTGCCCACGTTACTGAATACCGTTGGAGAGCGCACGGGGGAATTAAAGTCTGGCAATCTTGCCAATTTAGTCTATAGTAGAATACACGCTTTTAATATACGCTTGCGTTTAACTTTGACACCTCATATAAGGGGTCATCCATTAATTACATCACACGTTTAGGGGGAGGGTCAAGAAAATGTGACATATTGTGACATGGGGGAGGGGGGAGACACAAACTTTGTGACGTCACTTTAACTTCATCAGTAACCGAAAATTTATTTAAATTATTTTATTCGCTATACATTTAAATAACAAGTTTTTAAAACGATAATCGTTTTTATTCGTTTAATTTTTTTTCCTAAGCAGTTTTGGGTTATTAAATTACTAATATTTATATCGTCAAAAATATTTTGATAAAATATTAATAATACTTAGGGTTTGTCAAATGTGACCAAGTGTGACAAGGAGGGGGGGAGGGGTCAAAAAACCTAGAAATTCGTGTGACGTAATTAATGGATGACCCCTAAGGTGACTTTGAGTGCCTTGAATAGACAATTAGACACCCAAAACAAAGGATACCTTATAATCTTTATAGCTCAGTTTTGTTATAAGATCGTATCCAAAATTCGATATATTAAGAACGGGTCACGTATTTTAAGTCGAAAAATACTCGACATGTTTCACTTCGAGGAGTCGTGTCATCAGGAGCTTGCGTTAATATGTGAGTGACCCGTCCTTAATACGTGTCTCACGGAAGTTTTGTTATCAAAATTCGATAGTTTATACTCAAAGCTCAAAGAAGTGAGGTTACACAGAGGATAGTAAACTTTTCTTCCTGATCAACCAGTTTTTGCAAAACTTAGCCAGTGGTTGAGCTTCTTGCAATGAGCTCTTGTTAACTAATCGCCTCGCACGCAGCGGCCGGTTATTTATCGGTAGCGAGACGTCCTCCCTGATTTAGAGGCTCAAATTGCACGCTGCAGCCCGCTCTCGATTTAAGTTCGTGTACAATCAACACTTCTATATTTTATGTCTGCGTGCTATGGTGAAGTTATTAACGGACTAGAAAGATGTGGAGCTCCGTTTTTATAAGCGTTTACAATGTATTAGATTGAGCTTGATATTTTTTTAGGTTTAACACCTTCATGGGTTTAAGCCTTTAAGGGATATTAAGCTCCACAAGAATGTTTGTGAGTACATACAAGGTTAATTTGAGAATGGTTTTCTAACTTAAATAAGAACCATATTAGGTAGAATGTTTTCATTGAACGATAAAATTGCCGTCGACTCGATCCTCAGTCCAATTTAAAAAGCATTTTTAAAACTGACAGAGCAATCGACCGCGGATTTTTTGCCCTTTTTAAGCTTACGAACCAAACTTAGCAATTAAAAGCATTAAGCAACCCGAACGTTTGAGACGAGCACTACCGTATTACGTTATAATCCGGGCTGAGCTCGAGAATCCGACTGACAGTGCGATAAGTGGTCGCTACCGAGTGGCGCAAGCAACACGACCAAAAGTCGATCTAATAAATAATGCGATGCGCCCGCGTCTATCCACTTCCTCACAATTAACATAGCAGGAAGCTCGGACTGTCATTAACCCGTCATCGCTACCAACTGCACCGAAAAACATTACACGAATCACGGTACTCACCGCCAATATAATTAGGACTCGAATGCTTTATAAATACAAATAAATAAAAGGAGCGGTGCGAGGTGGCAGCCAGCAATTACCGAGGCGTTCGGGCAACGCGGCGAGCTCAAATTGTCGGGTGCTGTCTCCCTGACTAATGACGCCACAATGCCAACCGTATCATAAGCATATTTAATCAGCTAGCTTCAATATTTGATATCGGTAACATATGCTTGCATAATTTGTTATTCAATGACTTTTTGCGCCCTCTTTGATGCAAGCGATTTTAATTTTTGAGAAGGCTGCAATTATGTTATAGATGTTCTCCCTAATGTGAAGTTAATTTGCATTTATAACTTTCATTCGATTCAAACCAATACAACCCGCGATCCTAACTACGGTGGTTGTACTAAATAGTTAGTACCAACCGACTGAATCGACCTAAATACCTTGTACTGTATCTACACTACCTACTTGCCTAAAACTCATAATAAACGTTACGTGTTCTGCAAAATAGTGTGTGTTACTTACACTTCAAACCATCGAACGTCACTTTAGACAGTTGACATACCAATTTGACGGTGTATAGCTAAGCCCGTGCTCTCGAGCACGCATCGCAATCGATTCTCCTCGGCGCGTGAAATCGAGCGCTCTCGATCGATAGCTGATTCGATTACCGCCCTACACTATTCTATTAACTATTCGAATATCACACGGTGATTAGGTAAGCTAATAAAGGTGATTTCGAACGCCGTTCAATTTTTTGTTGTTTTCTTTGGCTTAAGTATTACAAGGCGATTTAATGTAATAACTATTTTACCTCCGCTGGTAAATAGTTTAACAAGTACTCGCACGACTGCTTCTAAACGCATTTGGTCAATGTAATTAAATCTGTTGGCCAATGTAATTAAATACCTACTGAAAGTATTGTTATAGTTACGTAAATATAGAAATAGGTAAGTCACTAGTAGATACATAGTAAGTACTTAAGTAGCGCGTAAAGTTAATGTGTACCGAAAGGTACACTTAAACTTTACGCTTTAGCTTTACGCTTTATTGCATCACTTCGCTTCACATTCAAAAACATATTCCACTTTATTCAATCAATTATTCAATGACCTGTTGCTAAGGTAACACTCTACATCAATAAACTAACTATCGATATCAATAGATGCAATCTAACAGACAAAAAACGGTCACCAGTGCAGTCGAAAGCAGTTCCAAGAACATAAAGAAACATCAAGCCATATTTTAACAAGTAAATAAAACAAGTTCTTTGCACTCCATCATTAGAATTTATGAAGTCCCTGGTTGCCTGTTTCCTTGTTATTAATATGAACATTAATACTGTCCCAATATCCTCCCGTAAATGTCACCGTGGCGCCTAGGCAGGTAGACCACCGAACTATAAAAACACCAACACAAAACATTCAATTCTCTATACGATGACTCAGAAAAAAAACATTTTAAATTTATAACACCTCTCGCTACCCGGCCACTGGTATAAAAATGCTGAGAATTGTAATTTTTCTTACAAAATTTAGTGATATGTCAAACCTGTTCGACGTGGCAAATAAAAACGTACGAGACGAGGGTGAAAAAAATAAACTAAAGACTTCGGGTTATTGCTAAAACAAGGGAAGGTTACCGTATCAATCAAGGCGTTGACAAAAGCCTTTTTTTTTTCTTTTGGCCTGGCCGTGGGTGAAAAAAAGGTCGGTGTTTATGGAAATGCTATAAAACAGGCTTAAGTGGTTCCAGCAAAATACCCCACCCACAGCTTTGAAATAGATAAAATTGAAATAATGATACTAAATAAACCATTACCTATTACTTAGGTATATATTTGCATTTTACTCATTGTCAATGTGAATCTGAATTAAAATACGCTTTTCTCGCGTGACCCAAAACACATTTTCTTCGTGAAGACCTAAGTTTGTACCTACTGTTTCACGGACTAAACTTGTTTAGACCAAGGAATATCTTGCCGAGAATGTTCTCAAACTATAGTCGGACAGCAGCACGGCATTGCACCGGGCACAGGCAGGTAAGCAAGTGCGAGAATGGTAAAAATGCGAGTGCACCCCGCGGAGCTAGCCGCGTGTCACTCACTGTGCGGGGTGGCCATGCCAAGGGAAAAAAACCAACGTCATAATTCTAAAAACAAAAACAAACGACGTACCCATCATCATTTAGAATTATTTTATTTTGTAACTAATCTTTTTTGTCATGTCAGTTTAGCAAACGGATTGCTCCTTCATATGTATTCGATATTTTCCGTCACGATTTTTTCCATCACAATCGTGACGTATTAATGAATAAGAACAACATTATTTACTAATATCGATCATAGTAGAAACTACACGAAATCAACACATCAAACTGGTCATAATCCATAACAGCAGTGACCGCAAAACGTGCGTTCGAACCGCCCCGCTAAGTCAACTGACATGATATGAGTCACTTAGCACTCTGTGCTAATAAGAGCCCTATAATGTCCCTGTGCCTTTTCGTGTGGGCCATAATAGCCACCGATATTCATTCAATAAATTACTCGGTGATATTGATATAAGAATAATATCTTCACACGTTTGTGTTGTTCGGCCAAAAGACGCAGAATGGAATAAATTAAGTGTCCTCAGTGTCACCGATTTTGTTTCGTTATCATGGCCAATAGGTAGGTGGAGGAAGTTGACTTAATTAGAAAATTAGAGGATATTAAGGTAATAAGTATACAAATACATATAGAAAAGGCCTATGTCATTTTCATAAAAGTATTCCTCAAATAGAGCAATTTTCAAGTGGGACTTTATTATAACCGACTTAATTAATGAGCGGATAATTTTACTTAACACGCTAACGAAATTCTCAACGCCTACCTACATGGCCTTTTAAATATACAAATATCCTCAATAGAACATTATTAACACAATGTAGAGCGGAGTCTATGACTTGGACCATACCTATGAACAGAATTTATTCGACGGCGCGCGGTGATCGATGGCCGGCGAGTCTTGTCCCGGCCACCGAGACAACACGCTCAACCGAATACGGTTCCCAAATTTAAAATAAATACCATGTTCCAAATTCAAATTTTATTTAATTACTCACTGAACTCTTTTGTTTTAAAATCCGGCCAGTATTTTAGAAACCTTAAACAAATTATGACGAAGAAAATACCGAATAACGGCTTAAGCCCTATTTAGACGATGCGACAACTCGCATGCGAGTTTCATTACATTGCGGTTTTTGATCGGTCGGTTGAATTGGACGTAACTACCAGTCCGCAATGTAACTAAAATCGCATGCGAGTCCGCGCGCCATCTAAATCAGCCCTTAAGTAAGAAACGTTCTGAAATTAGAATTGCTAATAATCTAGACATGATCAATTCTAATCGACAACAGAGCAGTAGCTAAAGACTGGTCATGTAAACATCGAAAGTTTCCGCCCATAAAATAAATTTGACAGTAAAATTCTCAGCAATGAATAATGACATCATAACGATTATAAATCAGGCAGACAGTGTGGGACCGACTTGCGTCAACGTTTAAGGCTACAGAATTCTTATTGTGATAGTTTATTTGGCACTAGTTGGGGCTCTGCATGCCAAATAGGAAAGTTCCATGACCGCTTCGCCACGCGTAGTATTTTAAATATTAAGATTTATTTCCAACCTCCCGAGTTCCTAAAATTTGAACGAGCAACATTACATACTGATAAGGCCACTAACGTGCTTGGCCCTGTTTACACTTTGATTAGTGATTAGTGCGAGTTCATAGAATAGGGTATTTGACTACTAGTCAAATCAGTTTTTTTATTCTATCTGTAAAAACGATTTTGTTACTATGGAATTTATATGAAACACTAATAGCATGTGACGTCACGATCAAATTACCTACTCTTTATAGTTTTATACGGGTCTTAAAATAGAAATACCTAGTGTTTAAAAATGACTACTGTTTACGTTTCTCTATTAATCTTCTGGTAATTTATTTCATGCATGATGTAAAATATTTTTTTTAAATTATTTTAAATTTTACAGTCAAATACCCTATTGTTACATGCGTTATTAGCAAATGTATGAACTCGCACTTAACACTAATCAATGTGTAAACAGGCCCTAAGTCATAAGTACTTATTTAGTAATTATGGATGTTAAAATCAACACAATAACAATAAAAGCACATTGTCATTAAAATATGAGCGCAAACATTATATATTACACTAGTTGAAAGTCGGGTCCGAAACGGGCCAGTAGCGTGGCAAGTGCTATCTCCGGCCATCTACAAGTGAAGCTGGCATTTTCGCTGTACAAATATAACTTGGGACGTGTTCCCAGTGTTCTCACGCGTTCCTTTTTCTCCCGGGAGAAATATTATAGGACATAGCTCGTATTGCATACCTCGCTTTATGGTCCCGGTACTGCGTTTTATTGCCCAGTGGCTCGCCGAAGATTTCGCACTAGCCGGTGAGAGCTACCGGTAACGGCTATCAACATGCGATCGCGCCTTATTATCTTAATAAGAACATGTTCTAATGTGACATTTATACATGTCATTTGTACGGTTATTTGAATGAGAGATTACCTACTCTTTAGCCTGGTTTCGTAGGTATCCTAAACTATACTTACCTACTCATGGACAAATGTAGACTTAGAGGAACGCAAAAAAGGTTAATTACTAGATTACAGTGCCTACTCGTAGAGTATTTTTCAACTCGTAGGGTAGGGTGAAAGGTGTCTCCCACTCCATATAATTTATAACCGAAAAACCCCAGAACTCGCAAAATTGTATTGAAATGAGCTTAGTTTTAATTTAGTTTTATTTCAAAATTAGTAGGTCCGTTCCTCTAAATTTGTCCATGAATGTATGACATGTACTTACCTAATGTGAATATTTGGCGACAAGCTTGACGTTGTCAAAATAAATAATTTAATTACTTCCTAATGAGCTTGAGTTAACGATAATGTTCCTACTCATTGGCAACCCCATCCGCTATACAAAGTGTCGTGACTTTGTAGTTATTAATTTATTTAAATTGAGCGAGCGTCCTCTATGTCCAAACTTAATTTGTACCTCACATGTAACCACAAGAACATATTCAAATGAGACCCTGTTACTTGTTCTCTAAATTACTTTCGACTTCTAATTACTCGTGAAGCTCATAAATATTATAAACCAAATTAACGCGGACATAATCTTATTAGATTATAATTATTTTATTAGGTGCAACAAATAACTACCCAACAAGCATGTAAGTGTCGCGTAACCATCTGTATTGTCGAAATGTGGGAACTTTTACAATTGAGCCAAGTGCATGAAAATTGGAGTAACCATAATAAATGAGATTGGGTAGATTCTGTTGTTCTAAGTTGGCTGCATTGTCCAATTAGGTGTGTGGACAAGGTCACCGCATAATGGCAGCCGCTAATTGCCGTGTACTAGTTTTGGGCTTTTAATTAATTCTCGTCAGCATGTGTCGACTGACGCAACGATACTGCTAGATATCTTTTACGTTTTTTAATTCAGTTTTATCGTAATTAGTGAAGGTCACCCTTATAAGTTAGGTAGTACTAGCCACAATAATTTTATCATAAAGAGAATTAGTATCAATTCATATCTACCGTTTCCAATGTACTAGTTGTATATTTTATTCAATTACATAGTACCTTGTGAAACAAAGTATTTTTGTGATAGTATTGAATCAAGCCTTTAAGAAGTCATTCAAACGTTCATGCAGGGGCTCAGTAACCCGCGCGAGATTGCTTCAGGATTAGCTTTTGCACTGCATCTCACCGGGACGCACATTGTCTCGCAATTCCCACAACGAAAATAAGAGTGAGAATTCAATCTCATCCAAGCCTTCAACGGTACCTCTCTACAGAACACTGAGTTTAAATACCCGCACCGACATCCGGGTAGCCGTGACTCAACCGTCCAACCGAATAAAACCGTTTTTTTAATTCACATTTTATAGTTGAATGTAAATTAAAACGCAAAACGCGGTTGGTTGTTCCTTGTTCAAAGCGGTGTAGTTTAAAGAGCCATGACGAGTAAGTACAAGATTGCCAAAAAAATGTTTGAAAGTGTCGTTGGGAGTCGAAGCAGAGGGAGTCGGTCCGCTTGAATGACGGGGATGATGTAACGTGCAGCGACCATTCCGCTAGTTTATGTCCGCGATGCGGGTATTAAGGTAAATTGTACAATTGTGCGCACGGGCCAGTCGTTAGCCGCGCGGCTGACGTGCCGGCCCGCCGGCCGAATGTCGCATTGTTTCGGCTTTATGCGTCGACCTCAGATTAGAAGTCTAACCGCAAGATTTATGGCGGTCATGGAGCTAGGCGAGCGACGAACCTCGGCGGATTTCGTCGAAACGCTAAACTTCTTACGAGCCCAATTTGTGGCGTTTAATGCGTTGTCGTGCCCGCGTGCATGCCCCGCCTTTTTATTGGCGTCCCGTAACAGTAAACATCACCCATTCCGCCGGCTCGAACCGCCTTCTTGTACATAAGCGCGATTGTACGAAGATAAACGCAGTTTCTGAGATGCTCGTCTGATACAGCTAGAGTTCCTAATAGAAATGCAAATCCTCGACACTTCATTCAATTTGTAAGGTCGCAGTCAAATCGTAATTTGATTACAGAGATTTATGAATAGTTAATGATGGGTGTTCATATCTGCGTGTAGAAATCGGCGGGTCGAATTCCTAAGGCTCGGTTGGTTAGGGCGAGTACACAAATTGGTCGGATTCTTACACTCACCAATCTTCGCTTGGGCTTGATGAGGGGTCTGTTCTGTCCGTTCATCTTGTAGTAGAGGCCGCACGCGTTGCAGAGGTAATGGCCAGTGCCGTCGCGCCGCCACAGCGGCGTGCTCGTCGCGCCGCAGTTGACGCACTCCCGACCCTCTGCCATACAACACACAGCATTAACTACAATAACACACGTAACGGAAATTCAGGAAAATTACTACATTTGAGAAAGCGTTGCCAAAAGTACACGAGCACAAATGGGCGGGTTTCTGCGATATGTCATAATAATGTTCGAATTCCGGAATCTTGATTCCTTCCACGAGCGAGTATATTTTTGGCAAGCCTGCAATTTGTGCTTCGTTAAGGGTGAGAGAAGAATAAACTAGAGGGTGGATAATAAACGGTAGTGACTATATAGAGCATATTTTTGCAATTATTAAAATTACGTATAACTTACTTTGTTGCTATAAGATATAGTAAAAAAACTTATGGATTATCACATTTAACCTTATAATATGCTATCATATACATATTATAAATAAATAAAAAATACCACACAAGCGAAACAAAAATCAACACCAGTAGGAAACCATAGTAGATTCACATGAGGGACAAAAGGTATAAGCAATAAAAGTGCAAATAAAAATAATTAAATAAACGTAATTCAGTATGTTAGTGTTTTGTGAGTGATTTACCTGTCTCCTGGCAGGCTGGGAGATGAGAGAAAAAAACACATTCAGAAACATTACCAATCAAATTTCACTAACAAAGCATGCAGACACGTATTACACTAGTAACAAACACTACGCTAGCATTAATTTACCTCTTAGACAATAAAAGTAATTGCAATTTACAACGAAAAGTAATATATTCAATTAACCAGGGAAAGCGTACCGTGATGCCGGAGGAAAAATTCTATCAAGATTTTTTA
This sequence comes from Cydia fagiglandana, assembly GCF_963556715.1. Taxonomy (NCBI): domain Eukaryota; kingdom Metazoa; phylum Arthropoda; class Insecta; order Lepidoptera; family Tortricidae; genus Cydia; species Cydia fagiglandana. Next base: position 12,246,612 of record NC_085938.1, read on the forward strand.
CACGCAAGGAAAACAAGAGAAAGTTACACTTAGCACTCAGCGCTCAGCGAGCGGAGCGCCCTTCAAATGCGAAATATTTTTAGTTTTCGCACGTGACTATGTAAACCAGTACCTCCCTAGCTTTACCATGAAATCATTTTATTTTAGCAAGGCTCAGGCCAAAGGTAAGTGAGAACTGATCCTATAATGGCTAACCAATATGAAATGGAAAAAAGGAATACAAGTAAACAATTACCTGCCCATAAAATAATTAGCATTTTGGAAACGGCAATAACAAAAGCTAATCGCTATAAAAATAAATGATGTTACAAAAATGTTCGAGAGCGTCTAGTGGGAAACAGAGCGGAACCAGAGCTATAAGGTAATGTATGTACATGCTGATTTTCGCAATCTGTGTACGAACACGTCTAAAATTATATTACACTGAAGCATAACATCTTATCCATTTGTTGCTAATCTACCTCTATGATGAAACAAGCTCAATCGTTTATGAAACTGATTGTCTTCACAGCACAGATACCTACTGAAGCATGGATTTGCAAAATACTACGGATCAAAAATGACTCATGCCCACTTACTATTTAAATCATGCATGAAACATTTACATTTAACCCCCAGGATGAGTCACCCTCCGTGGAGATTATGCAACCAGTTTTCTTTTATGATTTTAGAACGATTACCACCAAAACGAGCAAATGTGGGTACCATATTTACATGGTTAGCGAGAGGATGTGTTCACAATATGGGATGCACGCGCCCGCCCACAATCTTTCTCTAAACTCGATTACTCGATCGATGATTTACTGCAATCTAATTAAGAATCTCATCTCGTTACTCTCACGTCCCGAAGGTACCTACCTATTTAATAATAATATGTGATGAAATGCGCACAAAATGTAATCTGACCGCCCATTGCGCGTAGATACCCAAATCAATAGAGTCACATTCGTATGTTTACTAACAGACGGTAATAGATTCAATGATACAAGTTTATTGCCCTACAGATTGTATCGGCAGATCGTATATCGGTATCTCTATAATAACATTATGTATCTAGATCTGATTATGCACGTCGGGACAGACAACGATCCTCTGCATAATTAATATTCGTAAGGACGCGCAACGAGAAGGTGAAAGTGACCGAATACGATAGAAAAAATAAGTTAAACGAACCGAGAATGTTTTACGAGCTTTAGGCAGAGCAGCCATTCATCTTTTTTATGTAAAACCAGATCACAACCGGCAATTAAATCGCCCGGACCTTATCGAAAACTTATTGCGATCGAACCGACGACTCACTTTTTGGACTAACCCTTTATTTTTTTGTTATTTGTGTCGATAAAGCCTGTAATTTGTTCCGAAGATTGTAATAAATAAACACCAATAACGATTATTAGGAAAAAATAACAGGATATTACACGGAACGAGAAGTTTGATGTTAGTGTTTCTCGCTTTGAGACTGATTTAGTTGAATAGTAACGTCTCTATTTGGTAAAACTATGGCCGTTTGTGAAAGTCGGCGGCCGCGGGCGCGAGAGATTTACAGCCGCCTGCCCTCATGCCTCGACATTACACGTATTATTAAAGAGAGCAGTATTTCTGATTAATTACCATCCGATTTAATTGTCCAGACTGGTCCGATCGGTTCAATCGTCACGATAACCGTTTTTCGATCCGTTCGCATTGTAGAAGTTACATCTTTATTTACACGATAATTGAACTGCCTTCCGGCAACAAGCCATTGTAACTTGATTTTTGGTAAAAAAAAGAATAAATGACCGTTCGTTGACCTGATGCGAATAAACGCGCCAACCCTATATTTGGTAAAAAAATAGTTTTAGCGAAATCTCCAGTGTTTGTTCAAAATTAGAATGCGGTTCATTCTCTTTATTGCGGGGAGTGACGGCGGTCGTGACGCGGCCGCGCTACGTGACCGCGATAAAAGATTTTCATCTGCCATATTTACGTAGCAGAGTGGGCGGTTTTTATTTTTCAAGAGTCTCCAGACGAGCGTACTTCGGCACAATGTTTTCACACGCCCTCCGGCGTGGGGAAAACACCGAAATCCACGCAGCGGTTTACGAGAGCGGCCTCGAGTGATGTTGACCCGGCGACTCCGGGGGATGGAGGAAAAACTATCGATGCGTACCCGGCGGCGCCGTTACTCCTCAATGAGACAGCACAAAAACTAGACTAGTTTTATAGCCACGACGTGTAGTAGGGTAATGTAATTTAAATGAAGGACTAATTCGCTCCCGTGTACCGTGACGCGCTCTTGGCGCATCGGCCCATCAACACGTAACGGTGAAGCTATTTTGCATACAAACCATTACATTATTGCTCAAAACTTATTCTTTGTTGCGCCACAGAGGCTGTTATTAGGCCTTAATTACATGGCTGTATGCAAATAGGAAATTTTAATGGAAGCCAATGATCTCGCGCGAGGCCTCTCCTTTCATTAAGCATTAACGTGGCTGGAAATCCTGTAGTTTTTCTAACGATATTGGTATATTATTATAAGAACGATAATTGAAATTTGCATGTGTCTTCGTGCATGCAAATGAGAACGAGGCATATCTCGTTCAAGTGTTCGTAAAACACGTCGAGCTGGTAGACTATATAGGAAAATCTATTCATAAACGGGTCTTGTATTAAATTGATCTTATTTTACCATACATTTATGCTGATTTGCGCCGAGACTCTGTAGTCGTTATTTCGTGTCTGATGAAGATCATGATACTCTAACACTTACGTAAAGTATGAAATTATAGGATTCATTTAGGATTCGTCATTTGGTTTTGGTACTTATTGTTTTCGTAAAACTTGCTGATCTTCTTATTGACCTTACCAGTCCTCCTCGTCAGATCACATGTTTCATAGAGGGCAGTTTCTCTCGGCTGTTAAGTATCTTAACGTGTGGCAATAAGGCCAAAGTATGACAAAATAAGGCAGCGCAGGGTGAATAGACAGACGCAAAGGAATTTTCTAAATTGAGACTTATAGCTGATCTAAGTAGATTCGTATGTTCAAACGTTCGCTATTGTAGTGTTTTCCAGTTGTCTGTCTCGGGTTGTAGGAATGAAGCCATTTTTCACGTTCCATGCGCCGCGGCCGGACGCTCTCGTATTTGCATTCGTTATTACGGTCCGGAGATAATTACGTGTGACGAGCGCAGCGCTGCACTGAACCCGCGATAATTACCCGACTGCTGCCGATGCCGACCAGCGCCGACTGCCAAACGACAGCATGCATATGTGCAGGTCAAATCAGGGTTCCTAGCCAACGTACCAGTCGTTAATGCTCCGTAGCGAACGAAACGCAACTTTCGCACTAATATGGAAGAGTGATAGAAGACAAAGCGTTTCGTAATCGTAACGTAACCGATTGTCGCCTTGAATAGGCACCCTGACTGAACTAAAGCGAGTATTTAACTAATCGGTCAATATTTTCTAGACAGTCGGCGCCACCACTTAGGTATGTATATCTGTAATACTTGGTAATACTGCAGCAGATGCCAGGTTGATGTACGACTCTATTACCGGCATTACCGCAGGGTTACATCGGCTCAATTTCCCATGGCTTTGGTTTTCACAAATGTTTTCCATGCACTGAGCAGAGCGATTTCGCCTCTCGATGTCTCATTAACGTTCAGTTTTGCACACTTGAGAGAAACTGGTGGATAAAAAACGATGCCGAAACCAAAAGACATTTTCCACGTTATGAATAGCGAATTAGGTAGGTATTTATAAGTTTAGATACTACATATTATCGTGGCTTTAGTAGCCGAATAAAAGGGAAATAAATCGTTTACTAAATGAAATACATAATTTAACTCGATATCATAGGAAATTTAAGCATTTCGGAAGTACCTCTAATTAACTCATTATTTTAGCTCGGCTTTGGCACCTACATCAAAAGCATTTGTAAACCCGATTGTCAGAATTGTATTCAAAACCCTATTGTCCTCATTATAATTGAATTAATCACTAAAGTTCCGAGGCTTAAATAAAATGCAAATTTCAAAAATGCAATTGTAACCCACAACCCGCATCGGCGGAGCGTGACGGACGCAGTAGGTACGTGCACGTTTTCGGTGTGTGTGTTACAAAAATATTCATTAGTGGTTTGTAGGTACGTTGTATTGCGACTTCGTAGAGTTATTAATGTTTTAGTTGCTTGGTAAAATGATTAACAACACAGTTACCTACCTACTGTGCTAAAATACAACGCATTAAAACTGTCCGGTTATTTCTAGTTTTAAGTACGTTTACTCGACGTTAAATTTTATTAAAAAAATCCACTATGCGACATAAGTCATAACACATTTTTTAATAAATAAGATGCTAATTAAGGAACTTTGAGTTCTTTTGTGTCCACGGCGTATTAATTCCATTAAAGACTTCTTGGACAAACATTATTGTAAATAAAAACATCGAATAGTTATTATATGGAGTGTTAGCAGCACACGAAAGAATGGATGCAAAATAATAACATATTATAGTGGAGTCGGGACTTCATTCCAGCGGCGCGGCGGGCCGTGGCGCTCGCGCACGTACGGCGACGCTAATTGGTTGCGCAAGCACATGCAACGGCGTCGTCGCAACGACATAACCTGCGTTGAGGGGTGTATCCCGGGATCCCGTTGCTAATCTTTTTGAAAATCTGAAGTCGTTTCGGGGAAATCTTTCTTCTGAGTAAGGAATTTAGATTCGCTACATTTTTGTTAGGTACTCCTCAATGCAAATTTCATAATATAATTCTTGTGGGAACACAAATAACTAGGTAGATAACCTATTGATGATCATAAAAAAACTCTTGTATACATTATGTTACTTACTTACTTTTCCGAATTGAATATATTTTTTAGTTTTTTATTCTTCGGATTTGATAACATTTACTCAGCATACGTATTACCAATAAATATATACGTTTCTTTCTGGCTGCGACTGTCTACTTCGTCGACTTTTATATTAGTTGTATGTATATGTATACAGTTGTAGAGGCATTCGGTACTATGACTATGATAGTCGTAGCCAGAAAGAAACGTATCAATCGGCATGTATGTTAGGATGCATGTCATCGTCGGCCATAGGAAGCCCGGCTAAATGTCGTAGGTAAGACTCTGATAACAGCTGACTGTGAAAATTATACTCTAACCCCTACCATTAAGGTACGAAATCGAAAGAAGGAATGAACATTGACCAGCCACTGCATAGTATTATTTAAGAGCTGATTATTATATTGTTGAATTGTTTAATTTAAATGCCATTTGAATGAACGGAGTTTTAGAAAGTATGGAGTGGAACGGTTGGGTTGTGCTCGAGATGTTGGTACGCGGCGGTTGCCCATTTGTTTTAAATGCCCTTTCCATGACATTCCTTTGTACGAACAACTATTTGGGCAGTTTGTAGTCACGATTTTCCGTACACCATTAATTGTTATGTTTTATTCTAAATCTGGGCGTGATTATGCGATCCAATTTTAAACAAAAGACAATAATAAATGCCTTTTAAGATTATTTGCATGGCGGGTATTAAGTATTCCTCGCCATGAACGTTACTAACAGTTTTTACCGTATATTCTGTATCACACAATGTCGGTAATTAACAGTCGGTTACAAGAAACAATCAAGTAGTACTTAAGTAACAAGGTATCGTTCAAATCAATTAACTACAGTTTTTGTGAATGCAGACAATACGGCAGCTGTGCCATCGATACTGCATTCTGCATTAACTTTAAGTGCTGATAGTCGAACTTGAAGATGAGGCGATTGAATGAAGTCTATGAAGAGCTTTAATTCTCGAAACGGTGTTTGATAGGAACGCTCGTCCGAGGTCAAGCAATCGGCAACAATGGAATGGGCTACATCCGGCCTCTGCACATTATCATATAGCTTCCACCGAGGAACCGACAGCAGCGGCCTGACTCGAGCCGCACTTACCTCCCGCGGATTTACATGCTACCATTTGCTTTTAAATCGACGACAATGAAGAATTTTATTGTCGCTAAAACTTATGCAAATAAATTCATTGCAAACTTCTGATCAAAAGAGCGCATATTTTATAATGCATTAAAACGATGTTTAGGGAGATTAGTATACAAATAAGATAATTTATAGGCTGATATTTCCACATTCTCGGAACGTGTGGGGCGATAAAACTCTGAAGAATTTTCTGACGTTCCGCAAGTGCGAATAAAATGAATGTGGTAATACAAAATGCTAAACGGGCGAACTTGGGCAGTAACTAGTAGGTATGGTAGCGTATGGCATTAAGTTTTTTACAACAATTAGCGAGAACACGCTGAACCGGACAAAAACCGAGTAACGACGCGTAAACACTGTATAAATTGGATACCAGACTACTGTAATTAATTGGATAGTCTATGGCAGAATCTTACCATTTGCCTCGCAGACAAATTGCTATATAGAATAATGCATTGCAGTTGCTTTCAATTACAGCAGAGCCTGAAACATTTGCGTAGGCAACTTTGATTCGTTATTCCATGTTACGATTACCATAATACAGCATTATACGGAAAATGTATAAAGTAATATTCAGTTGTGACTAGTAGGTGGATTGTCTGAATAGTTCTTCCGTGTAATGCATTTTAATTAGCGCGCCGTTTTCATTCGCTCTCCTGCTGTCTTATAATCTTATGGGAAACCATCTCTAACTAGCGCAGGGAGATCTTAAATCGCGCGTGAGATTCCATGCTAACGTTAATCCATTAGAAAATCCACTAAATATTGAACCCACAATTGAAAAGGCTCGCTATTCAATGGCCGCGATGTTGCACATTCATTACCGCGATGTGAGACAATAAAGGACGGCCATTTTTGGTTCCCGTCCATTGTCAAAGCTTAACTAGTGTGAGAGGCTATAATTACAATTTTAAATATGTATGAAATAAAGCAGTCGCATTATGTGGTGTTAACACAATTTACTGTTGTGTAATTTTTCGTTATAATACGTACCATAGCGGGTAGCATTGCGAAAAGTTTGCATCACAATAACCGGCGCAACAATACACGCATTAACGTAAAGGTCATGACGAACAATATCTCAATAAATGAGCCTTATGAGTAAACGATATACTTTACTAATTATATATTCATTGTTACTAATTCACAAATCACACGAGATGGAATTCGTAAAAACCATAATCTCTTACTCCAGCTGCATAATATGCTATTTGTTATAGTTATGCAGTTACTTTAGTCTAATAAATAATCTCGAAAACCTATTCCTTTCCTATTCCAATTTCGAAACAATGCAGCAGTTAAAAAAACAATAAATAGCACCACTACCGAACTACTATGAAGTCTATTCTTCAAACGAACGAAAGTGACGTAAATTAATTTCGCAATTAAACTCTAATTTCTAAAACGGTCTTGAGAGTTAATAGAAATCTACTTAGAGCATTTGTTTAATTGCGTAGACAATGGTAAGTTGCAATTAAGTAATGAGAAACAGTTGGTTTGTTTGGTCAACATCAAAAGAGCCCGCGTGGGTTCACATGCTAAACGTAACAATGATTATTGTGCGCCCGCGCTCCTAACAGCCCTACGTGTGGACGCCAACGGCGACCGACGAGGCCTGGGAACATCTAGCTACAGACGTAACTGCAGCTCTTGCGTCTTCCGCGTCCAACCAACCTTCAGAAAGTACCCAAGGTACCTATGTAATGCAAGGGCCTACCAAGATGATTTAATTAAACATTAAACTTGCCAATCGAGATTCCTGCCTTATTTATGTGAATACTAATGATCATATTCGTATGTTAGTGACCTCCACCGTGTGTTAGTGTTAGGGTAAGCATCAGACCAGTTAGTTATCCCAAGCCCGTGTACTGAACACAAACGTGTGGCGCCACAACCCGGCGGCGCCCGGTGCAGGATACCCCGCTTATCCGACCACATCGACCACTTCCAATAATTATTACCGCACAATGACATTTTGAAATAACGAAATATTAATCTCCAAGTGCTTATCTAATTAATAAATCGACATTGTCGAATAGATGAAGCTGAGATTCTAATTACGCGAGTACTATCGTGGCAGCCATTTTGTAAAGGCTCCCGATTAACGAGTCTTGAAACGCCTCATAAGCTATTTGATTATAAACGACTGTGAATTTAGCACTCATAAGTGAAAGCTCTCTGATAGTTTGATAAAGAGAGCAGCTTCGTGTCTCCAATTCATAACCATTTAAGTCTAGACAGTTACTTATTGTTAACTGTATATTCATTCGATAGTGTGATCGGGTAAGCGTTGTATGGTGTGAGTATCGCGTGCGTCCCAGCGAGGCGAGGCGGTGCAAGGCGAGCGAGTAGTCCCTGCGGACTCACCGGCGCTAGTTCGCGTCTTGTTCGGCCGCGGTTTGTTCTGCTGTTGCGCCCCACTATACCCCTTGCCCTGGTAGTTGTAGTAGTCGCCGCCGGCGGCGTTGTACTGGGCGTTGTACTCCCCGGAGGGCTGACTCGACTCCTGGGGACACGACTCCGGCTGCGCACCTTCGCGTTGTTTGGACGGCGGCGCGCCCATCATGGGCTTGACGTCCCCACACAGCGGCAGCTCTTGCTGCTGCTGCATGAAGGCGACGCTCATGGCCGTCGCGTGGGCTACGGCGGCTTGATAGTCTTGCTGGCCTAACGCCGCCGCGGCCACAGAGTCCGGCGTGGAGTCCTTCGGCGGCGTCGGTGGAAACGAGAACAGGGGGTGCGGATGATGGTGTTGCGCGGGGGACAGGGGCTTGTCGGCGGGCGCAGCCTCCTGCTGAAAGCTGCCGCCCCACGCGCCACTGCTGAGCGCCTTTGACTCCAGCCATGGGTGCAACGGCGTGTGGAAGTGCGGCCGACACACCTGCCCGCTGCCGCCGCTTAGCGTTCGACCTGCATACACAAAAAATATTATTCTACACTTGTAAACTGATTCCTAAAGTTATGATTATGAGTGTATGAAGAACTGAAGTCGTAATTCAAACGCTCAACGACATTAGCATTCGTACTTTGATTCCCTTAACCTCTTCGAGTTTACGAGCGTTTAAGTAACCATTATCGTCGCGGACGAGATCTACTGATAGGAGAGGCATCGTAACACGAGCCCGAAACATCAAAACTTGCCGTCATTAGGAGGGATAATTTGAAGGCGTTTTGTTACCCCGCCCGCGCTTACCTAAATTAATATCATTTCTGTCTAACAACTGGTCTTTCACACGACATCTTCATCTCAAAATATTGTTATCGCGGTCATGAATATTCTAGTCTAATGCATATTTGATAAACAAATAATGGGTATAATTCCGAGCGAGCCGGCCGGGCGCGTCCGTGAACAAAGGCCGCTCTTTTCCGAAATGTTTCAAAAGCGCCGTGTCACAACAGTGAGCAATTAAAATAGTAGGCCAGCTGGAAATTTCATTAATTATGTACTCAGTTCTGATTATACACCGCGTTGATTTGTTTGCGTACATGGTTAAATCGTGAAACTATACAAAATAAAGCTTCTGTTTGCGAAACGAAAAAATAGTAGCGGCGCTTCATTCGCTCAGTTCGTGTTGGTGTCAGTCCTCCCCTTTTTAATTCAATTGTATTTGACAATTATTATTTAAACGTGAAGGCGAACATATGTACCGGTGTGTATTTGGAAGGGTGCCGTAATGATATCTGTTGGGCTGGTTCGATTGGTGGGTTTGTTAGGGGCCTTCCCTACCGCGGCCGCCCCGCTGCCCTGCAGTGCGCTGCGGGTACTCAACTATTGGGTTACTTACGGTTAACTCACTCTGTAGGTACAATATGTTAAATGTATGCGTTTTATTCAATCATAATATGTTACACGTTATATTTTCACAGCATGAGGCAAAGTTAAATAGCTAAACTGAAATTTAGGGACGGACTCCCTGTGTACACGTGCTTACATAGACAATAGGCTCGCATACATGCCCGCATCACATCGCCAGGTGTCGATCGCAGTAGAGATTATCGTCTATCAGTGATGTTATCGAGCCCGTACGGCGTACATTGCGCGCTATCCAGCTAGACAAGCCGATCGAACAACAAAAAATTCAATGAATGACACAAATGATCCTCCGCGGTGAAAAGTCGCGTATTGTTTCAGCCTGTTCCTCGTATATTCCTATGGTAATGCATAACTAGGCAGACACTGTTCATGCGCCAATTATACATAGTAATTTATTAGTGCAATTCAAAAGCGAACGATTCCTACAGGCATAATCACGTAATCTGCCGGTCATTGCAACAAATACCGTAGAAAACAATAATTACTATAAAATAATCAATCTTTGGCATTAGGCGGAGTGCACAGCAACGTTTTGACAGGGTCCGCGCACCCCCGCGTTAGGCCAGGGCCACAATAGCGGGCGATGGCGGACGATAAGCGTATGAATAATTCGTGTTATCGCGCCATCTCGCCACATGCCCTACCTGCCCGGTACCAAGGAGCTCCAAATAGTCCAAATCAGTAGTTGTGCGACAAACGCAGGGTTGCTCAGGATAGGGTCATTTCGGCGGGTAGTTAGCATAAAATTAAGATGTAACGTCGTGTTTTTGCAGTTAATTTAACTCTCCAACTTCATGTTTCTTGAAATATAGTCAAATAGAAACAAATTGGGCAATAAATGCAATTAAAAGTTCAATACCCAACTTAATAATTGCCTATAACTAGTACTATAAACTAGTACAGGCCCATTATATTATTGACATAACATAATAGGTTTACAACAACGCTTTTGCATTCATATATTTACAAACTATGAAAACACAAATTACATAACAAAACCGTGGTACGGGGTCGAGCTTTTTATTCATTAAGGGCTTTCAGTCATTGTACCAGATACGCCATTTGAACAGCCCGATTGTACCTACTCGTACTCCATTTCACCAAGGCTAATAGAAAACAAAAACTACACAAATAAGGCACGGAAATTAAATTAGGATTCCAGATGCGTTATCTGGGGAAATCTCGCATGCATACGTAATTCGTATGGCCCACATTAAGTGGTCCTCTCGAATAGGATGCTAGTTTTACGCGTTCTCGTTATCTCGAGAGCTTGTTTAGTTTTGATTCGAGTACGGTTTTGTGGGACCAACAATTAATAAAGATGAATTAATACATTCAGCTGCTGGTCGCATTGAATATCTTATTGACAGAGTTGGAAAGTTGGAATTATATGATGATAGTATCTGTAGCTACGTAAGATATTGATATTATACAAAGTAAGTAAGTCTGAATTGCAGGTATTCAGAGTTATAATGAATAATGTGAATTATATTAGTGAAGGCCCGTATCGATCGCGCGCGCGAGTTCTCCCTGGTCCTGACAGTATTGATTTATTTATTTCCGCAAAAGTAATCTGCTCGTACTGCTAATCACAGTGGACAATCTCACTAAAATCATAAACCGATCGCGCGGATTCTCACAGCACGACCGGGAACCGAACCCTGCCCCCATGGCAGATGCAACTCCTGATCTTATCACCGCGCCGCAGTCCCCTGGGCCCTGTTGTTTCACGAACTACGGGTGTTTACTCTCTGTAACGGTTTTCACCCCTTTTGCAGTTGACGAATCTTTTAAGCTATATTCAGCTGCTGTTAGACACATGAGAATCATTTATCTTTTCATTTTTGCATATGCAACTACCTACGGACGTATACAATTGTTGGTATTGTTAGTATACAATGAAAGTGAATCGGTTTAAATGACTCAATTTATAATGTCTTCGACACACTGAATGTTAAATACGGTATTCGTTCCGTACAAGTAAAATTCTCATTACTTATTTATAGGGCTAATAGGTAGAACGAACACCAAAATAATGCTTTAATTTCATTTATCCGTCCCTTATTTATACATTCACAAACGTATTAAGGCGTGGTTAAAACTAAAGTGAGCGCCCTCCTTTCCTTAGCTAGCGACAAAAATGGCCCCTTCGGCTAAAATTGCCCCGTAACCGGCATGTGTAGAATACCCCTAATGTGCGCATGCCCTGCGCTTGATGCGCCACGCAGCATGACGTCTTCCGGTAATAAGTGCAATTACTTCCCCTAAGTATACCAATTTGATTACAGTTCAGAATTGTAACCCTATCGTTTATGTATAAGCGGCACTTAGGTGGTTACATTTAGTCGTTGCTGGTGGACAAAGATAGGGGAGTAAGTCGTGAGAACTTTCTCGCTGGTCGCCAAGGTCAGGCCGCAGCGTCGTCCAGTCTGGTGCGGTTTATTTGCAAACCGTGACATCAGCCGCATCCGCGATGCGAGCGTGCCATGCGTATGCTTCTGCCTTTACAACCGCACGCATGCTATCTTATCCCTTCCACGCATTGTCTTTAGACGTGTTATCCTTTGCTGGAGGACAGTTCATTACGTGCTCAATCATCGGTACAGCGTAACCTCTATAGTGTTGTAATAAAGATTACGTTCCCGCGGCGAGCGTCCCCTGTGAAATGTCCGACGTGTTAGCGAATGATAAATGTAGGCGTCGGTATCGCGTATCGGATCTCAGCGTTCGCACGCCGAATTAATTTTAATTTATTGATCGTCGTATCGACGCCGAGTATTTTAGGTGCCTACTAAAGCTGAAACGATGTCTGTTTTGGTTTTGTAATAACATTAGCTACCCCGTTTATGTTTCATATTTCACAATCAAAAGGTTACAAGTACGTAATCAGCTTTATGTTAAATATGAGTCAAGAAGAATGCTGGCGCAGAACTTGCAGCCGATATGAAGAACCTGCGTGACTAGTTCTGTTGTTCCGTCCAGAAGTCAACTAATCGCCACGATGTTATCTAACCTTTGATTGAAGAGGAACTAAATGACAAATCATCCTAAGTGTACTATACAGTAGCCAACCAACAACTTTTGCTACTATCGTGGTGTAGTTATAGATGTAAGCTTATTGGCAACTGAATCCTCAACGTCCCGAAACTGGTTTTCAGAGTATTATTTTTAGCAATATTAATTGGCCGATCATTAATGAACGCATGAGATACAACCGTGACGGATTGACGGCAAAATACATTCGCTAATTAGGCGGATTTCCTTCAACAAAGTAATCCAAACCAGTCATACAAATCTGTAATACATGCGTCGTAATGAATAGCAAATGAAACGATGTGTGTGTCTTTGTCAAGTGGTGATATACTTCGGTTGTTAACAGCCAAAAATATTTTACGATTGGTCTGATCGCGGCCCGAATGGTAAATGCGGCTCGCGGGCGGTCACTCCTCGCGTTACCTTGTGATTGGATTATAATGCTTTTATATTACAATTCTTATTATTGTGCCACCGAGCGCCGTGACAGGCGACGGCGGGAATAACAACTAGTGCCGGGAACGGAAAAGCTGTCGAGTTGCGCGACAACGCCAGCGAGTAGTGTTTCGACATTTTTGTTAATATTGGTAAAACGTTAGCTATAACGTACTTAAACATCATTTATTTTTCATAAATTGGTGTGTACTTACCTCGGTCCTACTTCATAAATACTATCTATACTTTCACGCTTTGGCAATTTTTTTTAAGACCTAAGAGAAACTCGAAATACGAATAGGTAAGTATATCACCTTTAGACCAGGCGACACCTATGATTAAGTAGGTACTTATTTAAACATTATTATATTGCATTACAACATCCTCAAAATCGTGCAGAAAGTGAATAAAGCACAAACTAGTTTGAGTAGTTTGTTTACTTCCCACTCTCAATTTTTTCGAGTATGTCAAAATCGATATTCGTTTCGACAGAAGCCGTTAAGCCCGGATTAGTCGTCGACTAGTCAGTCGATCGTCGTGGGTGTCTGCCCAATGATTTATAGCTCGCTATAGAACGGTTATGGCATTACGATAACACCACTAAAACATACAGAGTTTCGGTGATAACCGATAATTAAATCAATACCCCATTGCTCGCTTAAGCGACTTTAAATGTAAAGTTAAGTTGACCGCAATCATCATAAATGGTTCAGTAATCCGCGAACTAATAAAGACGATTCGCAACCGTCTTTTAAAAACCGTTCATCATCATCAGCCTGCAATAAGCGTCCGTGTCTTTGTTTGCATGCACGTACGCTCGCAGCCCCACGAAGTACTGCTGATATACTTAATGCCTATATACATATAATAAAGTTATACAGCTAGCATTTTACGAGGTAACCTAAGTCGCGTAGAGTAGCCATGGCTACATTTTAACGAGATGATAGGACAATTTCTTCTCGGCCATTGCCGTGGCAGGAATTTCTTGCATACAGGACATGTAATTTTAAGCACATGCGCCCTGCATACGCGATGCACCGTCTTTGGAACCCACATTGTATTTTTATTTTATTTTCATACGAACCCATCACTTCTCATTAAGTGGCGTATGGAGAATAACTTAACATTACTAATGTCCGGACACGAATTTTATTGTTATTGCATTTTAATAAATTTTCATTGTTTGGAGAGTTGTCAATGGCCAGCACTGTTTCCGAGGAGCGAGGAAGGAAGTTGAAACTTTTGTTTTCGTTATAGAATCTGACAGATATTGTTTATTGATTAAGTTTTATGTTAAATGTTAGTAGGTACAAACGACAAACGTGTTGTTATTTTTTTTTAATTACGAAGATTACCTATTGCATTTGTGGATCTAAACCTTAATTGACATGAAGACACACCATCACCAATTTCTTTCCTTTCGCTAACTTCGTCGCTATTCTACTATACTATTCTACATTTATCTACTCCGTTTTCACAAACAAACATTCACATGACAAGATATAAAAGTACAAGAGTTCTTCGTCTAGCACAACTCATCTAAGCAACTCTATCCAAATCAGAGCCACTCGATCCAGTTAACCGTTCAAATCCAAGTTCATAGACGCGTAAAGCAGTTGTGGTAGTGACCGCACGGATATGTCACGTTACACTTGTGATTCAGAGATCAAAGCCACCGCCGCGTCTGCGCTCTTTGCTATGCCGCCGGCGTGCGCAGTGCCAACCTGCCTTTGGAAAATTTCCGCTCCACTTGACGCTCGAGTATTGTTACTGATGAACAGGTTAGGGCTATTAGTGTAAGAAAGCCTAGATCACATAGCAATAACTTATTAGTACTTATCAGAAAACACCAAATTGCATTATGACATTTTACAATTTGGTGGCTTTCGGTTCAGTCTTGGAAAATATTGTGATTGGTACCATCAACCATTCATTACTCAAGCAAAACTCAGAAGTTTATAAAATGGCCAAAACAAAAATAACTTACTTGATGGTTGGTCTATGCTTACTTAGTTCCATTGTCAAATAAAATGATATTGTGGTAGTTTAAATAAATTGTATCAATGTCTTGGCTTCGTAAAATTATTTAACTTTAAAATAACCACTTGAAACATTTATGACCGCAACTTCCACTTTAAATGACAATCGTTAAATCTTATCTGCCTGCACACGCGACAAACATGCTCGCAACGGCTCAAAATTTCTGTAAATAACTACAAACGAGTTTGCCGGTAGTATATATACGTCTTGTCGTGTCTACAAGTAGATTAAGGAAAAATAATACCTTTCCTGGTGAATGGCAAGGTGTGCCCTAGAGACCGGCGTTCTAAGCAGGTGAAGCCGTCTACGCAAATAATAGGTAAGTACTTACGTCATTGGATTATGACAATTGTAACCTCACCTACTCACTTACCTAGTATAGCGTTAGACACGACATGAGCAGAATATGAGCCGTCATAATCATTTCCATAATTAATAACCGTGGAGCGGTCACGATGTCTACCATTAAACGTGATATAAGACGCTCTTGAATCTCCAAAGTAAATTGTTTTGCTACGATTTATTGGGTTACAGGAATAGTTGTTGCGAAATTACAAGTTGGTTAACGTCGGGGTCTCTCTGACCCCACAATCTTGACAATGGCGGGGCGAGAGAGCGAGTGTTCCTGCAGTAATGCCTATAATGACGGCGCCGGCCGGCAGCCTGCTTACATAACCGCTCGTGACTCGCGCATTACGGTATCGGAGAAAAATACTCGACAACGTGCAGGGTCGAAATGACAATGTGTATTTGCCGATCCGCAATATGTAATCCTTGGCCGGTAAGGATCCTTGATTATACACTAACTAGCTCCTCGTCAGACCAACTACTATGCACACAATGAACAACGTAATAGCCAAAGCTTGGGAAGACGGATGGAATTGAGCTGTATTCGTGCCATCGACAGACCTCGAATTGTGCTAGGTAGATTTACAATTTACTGGTGACCTAATCTTTGGTTTTCCGAGAGAGAAGACATAATTAATGGTAAGCTTGACTGGTCATTACTCTGAACATTGTTCGTGTAAGAAATGCAAAATATCCATAATTGTAAAACATCATTAATTACCCCCACTGAAGTAGACACTAGACAGTACAAATAATTAAAAGAAAAATATGGTTTTAAAAGCTTTTAGTCTTAACTACAAAACGGTGTAGAACGGGTAGAGGTCGTATCACGCGATCGGTCTCCATTCTTTGACCAACTACGGCAATAATATCACTAGTAATCATGATTTATCTTCCATTATCTTTTTATGCAATTTATCCTTTTTTTAGTTACGATAAAGTTTAAATATTCATAAAATTCACTTTATAAAATTTGTCGTCTTTACATGTATAGTGTGAAACATATTTACTGGGAGTAATGTCATTATAGTCCGAAAACAGTCCGAATAAATAAATACAATGTTGTTGAAAGTGTTCGATATTAAACTTTCGTCAGACATATTTTAAACTATTTAGACGACAACGGTTTCACTTACTTGAATTTTTAGTCGCTATTGTTGTTGAAAGGATCCTCTCGAACGCACCGAGTCCGGGCCTGCGCACGGGCACGCAGCTAACCCGTTCACGGATCGTCAACAACCTATAACTTAATCTCACCTCATAACCAGGGTCTAGTAACCTTCAAACTATTTCATAACAATGAGCTTGATTATTGCTCCCATTCTATCTTGTACATGCTCGTAATCTTTGCGAAAATATTTGCTAACGTATATTTTTGTCATACATATTATGTTCACGCAAATATTAGAAATAGCTTCGTGTTATCAAGAGTATCAAGACCGCTTTTGGACCGTTAAGGTTTTGTTATTGGTATGTAGTATGTATTCGATAACATATTTAAAAAAAAGTCACCAATTACACAGTTGTCGCTTGCTTTGTGAAATAAAATGGATGGTATTCTAACACTGTACCCCGTTATACGTCGTCGCAATGAAGAAATCTATAGCTAAAATATGAATAATTTATGTAGTATTGTAATATGCAAATGCATGTCTGCAGATTAACGCGGCTATTTCTTTTCAATAGCGAGTGCAATTTTCATTAGAAGCGTAATTGTTTTATTGCTAACGAAGGTTCCATCCGAGCGTATCATTCGGTTAGGATTATTATTAAGTGCTTGGTTAGTTATTCTAACACGTGCGTTAAGAGGAACGTTAAAAAAAAACAAGACTGCGCGAAGGTAAGCAAAGACTGCATGAGTTGTTCAGCTCATATTAATATAGACCAAAAGATACATAAATACAATAGACATTTTGCAGTTTATTTACCTAGCAATTAGGAACTGCAGGAGGAGAATATATCTATTGCATCTAATTAGAAAATTTGTTAGGTATCTCATGAACTTTTTGAGAAACGGGGTCTAGGAAACAGCCAAGTTTACTCCTAGCAACAAGTTTTAGCGAGCACCCATCTATTCTGAAATAATTACAATCTAACCTCACATGTAAGGTGGTAATCAGCACTAATAAATCAGCGGCCAAGACTTGTGGACTTAATCAATAGCATTACGATGACGGCGATGACGGACGATCGTGCCGTACCGCGGCAGATAAGCCGCTTGACACATTAGCCACGAAGCCCTTATTGATCTAATTTGACTTTACTGTCACGACATTCTTAGTGTTGTGCAGCCAAAAACCACTTTCCTTAGAGATTTCCACTAAGTTAGTAGATTTAGGTAAATATTTAGTGACTAAATCAAAATAAAACATCCATTCGCGGGCCGGAGATGGCCCGCGGGCCGTACTTTGCCCACCACTGATTTAGTCCAAAATTTCAAAGGGTTGCTAGTTAGTATGTTCTTTTGGTGGAGCCTTGTTATATTTACTTGCGTTTTTATTTTAAAGCCCCATTTAGACGTGTCAAGAACTTGCATGCGATTTTCGATACGTTGCGGTATTTGGTCGTTCGACTGAAATTCATTATACTCTGTAGTTAGCAATGTATTGAATATTGCTTGCAAGTTCTTGAATAGTCTAGGGTCGGTTGCACCAAACTGTTACGAACGTTAAAGAGTTCGCTAAATTTTTATGTATGGAAAGTTTCATAGTAAAGGCGCGGGGCGCGCCTGCTGACGTTGATCAGTCTGTCAAAGGTGGTTGGTGCAACTGGCACTAAATGGAGCTTTACGGTGGAAGGATGGAAACATTAATTGCATGTCAAAAATACGCCATTAAGTATAACGGGTTAGCACTGATTGACCAGCACGTTATCTTTTCGCGGATTAGCAAAGTAATGTTGTATTAATTTCCAAAAGGTTGGAATAACGATCTGGTCAAGGTCGGGGGAACCATTGGATCGAAAACGTTGCGTTTTTGGGCTCCTTGGCAGAGTATTATGGAGAAATGAAGAGAAGAATACAATTTACCTGGTTTTTAACTGAATGCTAACGCCGATGCCCTTGATAAATGTCATTTTTCGTAGCATTTCTTGTACTAGAATACTGTTGCTATTGGAATGTTACCGTTAGTAAGAACTGACTGTGTCATACTTTAATATAAAACCGATGATACTTCATATATTTCTAATAAGGCTCATGGTATATCACGGTCACTGTAAGCACAGTACGCCTATAGAAGCCTGGTTGTGCTAACTGCACCTGCCCGAAGAGCCACTGATGACGGTTATTTGATCCGCGAGCTCAGCATCTATAATGGCCGCGGGGTTCGGTTCTATTGTTTTAGTCTCGGACACAACGTGAACCAAGTTTACTTGTGTTAACCTGTGTTAACCTACTAGAGTAAATAAATTAACATAAAAATATAAGTATAGCCAGCTATATTTAGTTTTTATAGCATTAAAAAAAGGTAAACAATCTTGATCATCAATGCTGATTTTTAACAAGCGTCTATCAATTAAAAGAACAAGATCAAAATCGCGTAGTCTTTTTCTAATGCTAAAAACGAACTATGAAGTTTTTAGGTTGAGGTTACTTATATTTTCTTTTCTAATATTTCGCCCCGAAGTATTCGTGTAGATATTTAACAAAAGGACAAAATAGATAAATATAAGTAGGTATTACCAATATTTTTAGTCAAATAATTCTTTAGTATAAAGACTACAGAATTAGTAGATGCAATTTGTATCACAATTTTAACACTATCTGGTAAGAAATCAGCAGTAATACTAGGATTTAAATACCTTCTCTACAGCCTAATATGCATACAAAAGAATTAACAATGGTTGGATTAGAACCATGGTCTCTTACCGGACATTTGCGTTTTTTTACAAAATTAAGTGTAAGTTCACACTGTATCACACTTTAAAAAAGTATTAAACAAAAAAATTTTTTTTTTTCAATGCAATGATTTGAAAATGCGTGATATTTTTTTTCCAAATTGATTAAAAAGGTTAACTAACACTTCTACTTTTAATAGTAAAAAAATATGTAGGCACAATCCACACATAAAAGCTGTCAATTACTTTATAAACGGTAAGTCGAGTAACTATAATAAATGTAGAACGTGCAAATATCAAGTGTATTTAAATTCGATTAATTTGAATACAAGAGGTCCGCATCGAAACAACGGGAGCAAACGAGCGTGCAGACCCGTACATAGAGTACGAGTAATGGACAGAAGGGACAATTGGGTAGGTAAAGTTTTTTGAAGATAGGCAAATTATATTTTTTTCCGATAGTATTCATTACAGCAATCACGGAAATGCAGCTCTTTTATTTTTATTTCATTTTATTGATTAAATATAATTTTTTAAATGATCGATATGACGTTTGTGAGGTGGAATGGCAGATCCCAATAATTCCTTTGCGCGTCGTAAGTGGTACGAGATAGAAAAAAAAACGATGTCAACTGTCAGTGTCACTTAGCTCTCATTCCCGAAAAATAACGGACAAGCCTCATGTTACCTTGCGAATTGCTATTAATGTTATCATTGAGATTTTCGACGACCTCAGCACGACCCACGGACTTCTGATTCCCCACGACATCTGCGCGTATTTGGACAAAGATTGAATTTACTTTCGATAACTTGGCACTGCATAATTATTGGACAACGTTTTCTTCCCCACCCCTACACGACGGCCCCTGCGCTGACCCTTGGACAGAGTTTTGCAAGAAAAATAAGCGAGTTCATACGAGATTGCGAGCAGATTCTACAAATTTGAAATTATTATCATAACAGTGATAAGCACAATGCCGTTGAATTAGAGGAGCAATGGCCGTACAGGAGTACGTACCCGTGAAATACATAGGTACATAAAACTATCTTCACTTGTGTTTTGATTTTTATTATTAAATTGCCATGAGCTGTTAAGTTCGTAAACAAGAAATCGGTCTAATTTTTTCTAACAATTTCAACCATCTGTTAGTTTTGTGTGGTTATCCTCATTTTATTTTATGAATGTTGTTCTTATTTTCAGGCGGCGTAGCACGGTCGCGTTTTTATCCCTTATCACCATGCCTGTCACGTTCTAACAAGTATGTTAGTGCGAAAGGGACGCGCATAGTGATAGTCGATAAAAATGGAACCGTGCTGCGCCCGCAGGTGGATGTAAACATTCATTGGCGGTATTATACTGATGGCTAATTAGAACCATTGAGCCATGACATACTTCCTTGCAGTGTTATTCGGCTAAGCCTCGAGCATCCTGTGAATCTGAAGGATATAATTATTTCCATAAAAAAGAGCAATCGAATTAGGACCAAGATATCCCGAGAATCTAAAGACATTTTATAAAAAATGCAATAAAATGAAAATGGGAGACTCTCTTATTTTAACAATGTTACAAGATCATGACAATGTTATGGTCTATACTTATTAAAATTTTAAAACCAACATGTCTTTATCTTTGACTTGAAAATGTACAAATGATTTGGGTTAAGTTTTATGAAATGCAACTTATGCTAAAAATCTATTATTATTATTATATGTCAAATTATCGTGAACTCGATGTTGCTTAAGGCGTATCCAGATTAGTCAATTTTTCGCCAATCTGATTAAATTGCCCGATCGAATCGGGACGTACGGACGCAAACGCCAATTTGGCTCGCCGAATTCAACCGCCGATAATGACCGATAAAATGAACCGATGACCGAAACACAAGAACACCAATTTGTGAGGCTAGTATTTTCGTTATGGGGCATTTTTTCAATTTAAATGTCTCTAATATCACCATAAATCTAAAATTGGAGATTGACGCCAATTTCATTTCTGATCAAATCGACCGATTTTATCAGTCCCGTCTGGATACCGCTTTAGCACCGCGAAAGGGCGCTGCGCGGTGCGCGCGGATTGACGCATGCGCGTACCGTATGCTTAGTATCTATGGTAATATAATTTTAAAAAATATGCAACTAAAAGGCGGCAAAGTTTATTCGTTGTGCAATACTCAATAAGTTACCGCTTGTTATTTTAATACTCGTAATAAACAAAATGAGTTCAAGTGACGATAACGACCTGGAATAGACGGCACACCGCCTCATTTGAAAGCAGAAGCAAACTTAATAATGAATAACTAGCTTCCTGCTAAGTCCAGGGACAAATACAACAGGACTTACGACATGCTCATGCTGTGGAAGGACACAAGAAGGACAGCCAAAACGCAAGAAACACCTACTCTGAAAGTGGTTTTTAGCGTATTTCTGTGACCAAGTGAAAACTAAAAAGCCATCTACATTTAATATAAACTAAGAATATGCGTTGTTTTTTTAATTGTATTCGCGTCACTTTACCCCTATTAAATACGCTTTACTAAATTGAATTTGTTTTATTTCCTCACATAATTTGAGAATAGTGCTTACTATGTATACCTCAATGGAAGCAAAAATGTAGTATTTTTGCGAGTTGATACACTTACTACTTGTGTATAGTGGCAAATGTATTAAACCCGCAATCAACACTAATCAATATGTAAACAGGCCCCAACGTGAAGCACATTTACCCTACAGACATACTTATCCATATTGACCATATTTGAACCTTTCAACTCTCTTCAAGGGCACGCCACACAGCGTGATCCTATATACTGTTGTAATGTTAATGCTTAAGGATAATAATTTGTGGATTTATAAAATAAAACGAAACGGAATTTACTGGATTTATATTATATTATTTTGGATTTATATTATAAGTTTTCTAAAGTACAGTCGCCATCAGATATATTGGTGCAGCTAGGGTGCTCATAAATATCTGAACACGCCTCTATTATCAGGGCGTGCGTGTTCAGATATTGTGAACACCTTGCCGAGCCCATATATAATAGCCAATAACGACCTAGTTATAAGACTATTACAATCTTAATCATCATGTATGTATAATACAACAATCACGTTTATATAGTCCTCACAAACGTATAAGTTACCATTTTGGCCAATATATCTTCAAAGTTTGGCACCGAATCGCTGTTAAAGACTTTGGTGTGCTCAAATACGCTGAATTTGGAAAGTAACGTCTGTACTTCCTACAAGACGGTACGACGCACTTTTGAGTTCATCTCTGTAATATTCTATTTCCATTCGAACGTTTCCGGGATCGTCTCCATCTATTGTGTTGATACTGAGATCCAAAATGACTCGTGTAGCAGTCCAAGAGTCGTGGTGAAGGCGTTAATGAAAATGTTCTCCAAGAAGCAGTACCAAGTAGTCGAAAGCAATCGTTATCATTATCAAAATATCCGTGTTGATCGTGCTAGGGACGTTAAAAATACTTATTCTAGAAATCACACCGACATCCAATTACGTAGGCAACTCTGAAAGTTCTTAGAAAACGCTACTTAGAGATCATATAACAAAAAGAGGCATATTATTTATAAAAATATAACTCTTTATACTTTTTTTGAGGTATATGCAATTTGGTAGTTATCTGTGTTTCAGGATTGATGGCAATTTGGAAATTGTACGTCGAACGTTATTCCAATTTCGACCTAAGAATTTTTTCGTATTACTATTTATAACGATTTTCATTGTGGGCTCAGCCAACAACAGAGTTACAGTAGGCTTCAGTTATAGTTTCATAATGAAGCCTAGTTCTTGTACGTCTGTTTCTTTTTTAAATTACACATATAACCGCTTTTGTAGTTATTCAACGGATGATCATAGAGAAGCATGTCATTCAAGAGTGACGTCAAAAGTTTACATCGCATAGTTGTGCGGTTAATAAAAAATACTGGCAAAAAATTGTATATCAGTAGTTTTTGATATCCCTCAGTATTCATATGACACTGTTAAAAAAATCTTGCTTAAATTATTTTGTGTCAAAAAAGCTTGAATCCTGATGGGTACCTCATGAATTTCATACAAAACCTCCGAGGACCTAAAATCGCCATACAAAAAAGGCATTGGAAGAATGAGCTGTGTCCGCTTCAGGGTAATCCTATCCTAATGAAAATTTGTACGCGCGGTCAGAAAGAGATAAAGCACGCATTAAAATAAAGAGTAACGTCCTAATTACTTCAGCTTTTTCTATTCTAAACACTTTCAGTTTGCCCCTCGTACAAGAAAACACAAATGTTTCGTCCGTGGTTTCGTCCGACCATTATTTTCCAATTATTTGCAAGTTATTTTCCAAGAATGACACTGACAGTTGACATCGATTTTTTTTCTATCTCGGCCCATTTACAGCGCGCAAAGGAATTAATTACTCGAGTCTGCCATTTCACCTCACAAACGTCATATCGATCATTTAAAAAATTATATTTAATCAATAAAATGATATAAAAATAAAAGAGCTGCATTTCCGTGATCGCTATAATGAATACTATCGGGAAAAAATATAATTTGCCTATCTTCAAAAAACTTTACCTACCCAATTGAAGGTTGCATGCATGTATCAAGGGGCCAGCCATGTGATTATACAAGAAAACACCAATCGAAGCTTCAATAATATATGAAAATGATGACGTGATTTTTCCGTGGCATCGTTCAATCCCGATTTTGTTTTACTTTTCGATTGGCGTTCATCGGTAGGTAATCTTGGCTAGGCCACCTGATACGCATTTTGTAAGATAGACTATCGCAAACTCCAAAGTAACTAATAAATGTGCTAATATCTAATATGACAGCCTGTGCCAATCCTCAGCCGTCTTATAGGTAGGTATTGGAAATTAAATGACGATAGTAAAAAAATGAAAGATAGTAATGTGCGACAAGTTCATGTAAGTGACAAGAAAGTCAAATCAAAATCATACCAAAGTCACTTTAATACAGACTAATTAAAATTTTATCAAACAAAAAAAATCATTGACACCAAACACGCAAGGTGACTTTTGGTATTCCAGTAAACAAATCGAAATTAAGTAGCAGATAAACCGTCCCGATGGCTATCTCCAGTCGTACAAAGAAAGACTAATGCGATATCTTCTTTCTTAGCGCGGAGTGTCCATTCTTTATTCGTGGCTAGTAATGAGTCTGTGTCGCGGCGCGCAGCCGCAGTAGAATAAATCATGGCGGCCAGGAAATCATTCATCCTCAGTAATGTGCTGCGAAAATAGGCTCCCATTCCGAGCGCCGCTTAACGCCGTTTACGGTCAGCCCTAATGTTTAAAAAGCAAAAATTTTTATGGCCTTAATGAAAAACATACCCAAATCGTAATTTCTCGGCGATTTATAGGTGCGTTCGCGGACGTCACCACGCAACTTATGGCCTCGAGCCCCCATTTACTCGGTGTTTGGTCAAAATAAGGTTATTAATATGTACAGCTTTTCCAAATTTAATTACCCTTTTACCGAGAAGCCGGTCGTTAGTTTGCGGCAACAGCAAAACTGGATTAAACCCTTAATGTTGTCAATCATTGTCACGATCTCATGATATCAATGTTGAATTTTTATAGAATACCTGGACAGATATTATATTACCCATATAGCTCGATTCGCGACTTATACATCTACAAATGGCCGCTCTTGGGAGCCGGTCAAATGTAAAAGCGAACTTTCCTGCACGACCTCCATTAAGCGAATGCCACACAGCATTATCAATTAAAAACAAAATCTATGGCTACCCGGAATGATCTTTCCCATAGCATGCTTCTCATAACTTCTGCTCACTCAGAACAAGCATCCTAGAGGGATGCCCGTAACCACAGCTCAATGTATGACAAATCGTGACAAAACCACCGACTCATCTACACTACGTACATCTCGTACAAAGTTATTACTACATTTTGTGAGTATCAGTTTACAGGCGATTTAGAGCTTTATGGCGATGCAGTATGGTTCCAGTTGGGTATTGTTTTGTTTTAGTGTTGGTAGTTGGAAGGTGGTGCTCGCTACACGAATTCATGTGGCTGAGCCGCATGCCTGCGCTACCTTCATCCATCAAGCTCGGCGCGCATCACCGTCACCATGCCAACCGACCGGAAACAATGTACACCCTACCAACCTCCAATTTGGATGGAGACAATTAATGAATTCCACGCCATAGGTAATCGTTCAAAATGAAACTTAAAATGTAAAGTTTTCATTCTCAATGGGAAAGTATAAGTGCTAACGGATCGATATAGGGGTATTATTTCAGCTGCAAAACCATATTATTCAATATTACAATACAATTACCTTATCACATCTGAATACAGAATAAACAGTTCGCCGGACCCTTCCCTCCCGAGTATCCTCGTATAACCCCGTCCCGTTTACGCAGCGCCGGTCACAGATTTTAATATCAAATATCAATATTTGGATGCAATCAATCAAAGTTAATCACGCGAAAGCTATAAAAGCAAAATGAATACATTAAGTTCTTTGGTGGACGAACGCCAGTGCACTCGAGCGGACGCCTGGCCTTTTTTATATCGGGCCTAATAATGAGCGATTAGAAAAAAACTCGATGGGAACTATAGACACTGTATTAAGTACGTCGTAGTGACGTAGGCAACTTTAAGGATATTAATTGGAATAAATTAAAAGTCATAAGGGCGGAAGAAAATTAACTAAGTATAAACTGACACGCTATATTTTTGGTGGTTGTTTATACTTGTTAGGCTGTTTTGGTAATTAAACTCTACCGCTTCGAAATTTATTTGAACCCAAGTTTTCAATATGCTTATTTTCTAATGTCCAAATTAAACTCCATCTAAATTAGTTACAACAAATGTTAGGGCAAAACGCCGATTCGAAAAAGTTAACTAATTAGGTCACCTAGTGCGCACGTAGATGGCGATCGAGTCAGGCGAACTTTCGAGCGGTAAGCACCGGCAATAAAACTAACCGTTGTTTTCTCTTCTATTTGGTAGCGATCGATTTTTCTAATTGTAACTACCACTGCTACGGGGCGGACTAATCGATACCTCCGCCACGCGCGGCCGCTAACATGTTTACAGAATGCAACAAAGGTATAAAAATAGATTGTAATTTCTAGCACGGTGTAGTCCACTTGCCTTCTATGGTGTATATCTAATTATACTAGATATAGATGCTAACTAAGCTAGGTAAAGAAACTAGGTTGGTAAGCCTAGTTTGTGGACCTACTTAATCTAAGTATTTGCAGTGAGTAACATAATAGGACTAAAATTAAATTGGACAGTTTAAAGATTGATAACTAAATATTTGTTATAAAGTTGTAAAAATGTTATTAATAAAATTTTAATAGTGAAGAAAGTAAGAAACATTTTATGTTATGATTGAAAATTACAGATTACGGTTACGGGTCTAAAAAAACAAGTGTCTGATTTTATCAGTTTTGGCATTGGACATAAACATATTTAAAATTAAAATATATAGGTAGTATATTTAGAATCAAAAGAATTAAGGCGAGTTTGAGTTATGTCTTAGAAAAATTCTGGGCTATCATCTACACTTACATGATTACCTAAGTAACATGCGCTAGAAAATAATAGATAACAGTCGCTCACCTACTCATCGTCGGTCGAACAGGTAGTTAAAGAAGTGGGCATGTTGCTGTTCATACCAAAAACTAGGTACAGTCAGCATCCAACGCAGTGTATCAGACTATGAGTCAAAAGTACCTATCTATCATTCTCTGATAGTTTAACAAAAATAAATATATCTCTAAGGACATGAAGACCATATCAAACTGTTGCAAATACTTTTGACCGCAAACTGTAGAGATATATGTAGGAACCTATATCACTTCTCTATTTGGAAAAGTAATCGCAGATACTTTAGGTTGTTTCATACGCTATACGTATAGTCTAGTATAGTTCCACCGATTTAAGGTGTTCGGAGCAGTTCCTAAAATTTGGATACTTAAAAAAATTGACTAACTTTATCGTAAAGTTATAATGGGATTATCGTATTTAGTTCATGTAATCAGTCATTGCTAGTCCACAATGGGACCGTTGCGTCACGTTATCCGACTTAGAAGAGGCGGTTAATGTATTGTGACGGCCAGTAAACGGCTTTAATGGCTAACGGCAGATTACACTTAATTATTCTTGATGAGCTTCTGTTATGCACAGTGTTCGATTTCACGTTTTACGAAGGAATCTAATTACAAATGCAACATAAAATTTAGAAACCGCTACTAGTAGAAGACCAGATTAATTGCAAGTTCTTTAAAAGTAGAGTAAGATATGAAGACAGAAGAAATGGATTTGGCAAAACTGAAATAGGTTAGGAAATGACTCTCTGATAACAAATACTATAGCTCTACCTTTTAACTAAGGCAGTAGATTAGAAGTAATTATGGCTGACTGGCTAAAAACTGTGAGCTGTGGTCACCTATAAGTGGCTAAGCATCTGGCAATGTTAAATGTCCTTGTTCATTTGTAATTATGTAGATGTATTATCCGTTATTGTTATTAAGTAAAAATATATACTATGTACATACAAATAAATGCACTTTCTTTGTAAAAACCGAATGGTTGTGTTTTAAAAGTATGTTAGAACACGGACAGGTATTGTTACAGGTATAGGTATAGTTACCGGATTTTTACTTAAAGACGTGCTCACGATATCAATTAACTTGGTATCGCTCCGCTTTCGAGCGCGCTATCCTACCTATTATAATAGATATTGGAGAGAGCTAATATATTTGAAAAACAATGCCTTATTTATATTATGGGCGACTGATGACTGAGCGTAAGAGAGTGTTAGAAGAAGTACTTATAAATGGTATTAGTCAGTGGTTCTAGATTATTTAAGTTTGCTTAATTGTAAAGTTTTGGATTGATGTAATGGTTTAGTTTTTTATATTTATTTATATATAACGTTTTTAATTACCTATGTCTATTTCCCCATTAGGTAGCTGTAGCTACACTGTTTAATAATTATATCATATCGGCGTATCGGACATGAAAACTAGATGAAAGACTCTAGATATCCTATTTACCGTCCTTGTGCTGTTTAATGAATGAATGAAAGAATGTTTTTTTTTATTTCAGGCAACTTGTAGCCCACACCTACATATATAAATACCGTAAAACTAGCATACTACAAATCATATTATGGTTCCGATGGTTGGTAGGTTATTCATATTCATATTTATTATTAATAATGTACACATACATTACACGTCAAATATACAATCGGTGAAATAATAACATTAATAACTAAGCAAAACATCAAAATAATGATATGAAAATTATACACAAATGTGTACAATAAAATTAATTATTGTTCGTACACAAATTACCTATGTAATAAAAATACTCATGAAAATTATTCTATTTTACTGTGTTTTACAATATTTCATTAATGTCGTAAAAGGCATTGTCAATTAGCCATTTTTTTAACTTATTATAAAATGAATTATCATTTGATATACTGGCTATATCTTCAGTTAATTAACCTACAATGTTTATTAGTGATATTAAAACCTGTGCGAGTGATGGTGGTTCCAACATAGTAGGTATATGAAGTATGTATGTAGGTTGTGCGGGTTATGGCGTATTATAAAGAATTTTAAAGGGTCATATACTTGCACGCTTGCCATAGCGTGGTAAATTAGGAAAGGTTGCGCTCTTCTGTATTTATACATACAGCATAGACTACACCTCACACAGACCCCGCATTAAGTATGAAGCGTTTATGACAAAAATCATATGCGCTATTCTACTTGTAAAATACTGCGCCGAGGCCCGACCTACTGAGTAACATTTACCACTTTAAATACAATCAGTCCGCTTTTAACCTTAGATCTCAATGTTTGTTGATATTTTTTTACGAAAGCACAGATCTTAATCGTCAATTGCGCTCTTATGATAAATATGTATTATGGGAACACCGGAACAGCACGCAATGAACGTGGACCTCGGTCTTGGGCCAAATTCGACACGTACAACTGTCAGATTTCGCATCCACGTCAAATCAACAGTTGATTTTTTTGCATACTGAGTGTTGATTCCATCAACGGTGGATAATATCATTTGGTACAACTAAAACTCAACTCTAAACTAAGGGTGGTTCGGTTTGGTTTGCTTGTCACCCTAACTGTGGATTGTTAATGTCAAATTTTGACATTGTACGTATTCGAGAACTTATGATTTTTCCCACATCAACGGGAAATCAACACGATACGTCAAACGTCGCTTGTCGAATAGGGGTCCTTATATGCACTATCTATTGGCACGGTGATCTGTGGCTGGCAGCAAATTCGGCCGCGTCTGGAAAGTTAAGCAATACTCCATTTCCGTTCGCGTGAGCTATGCCTGCGTACCAGCGAGTGCACAAGTGCCAGGTGAATAGAATAGGTACCCACCCATTCATTTCATGTTTTGAGTTTTAGTTGTTTGAAGCGATATAAAAACAAAAAAGTTATCAAATGAAAATGAATGAAAACATTTATTTTCAGGCAACTATTGGCCCACAGATAAATACCTTAAAACTAGCATACATATTTTTACAAAATATATCTTAAAACTAAAAGCACAATTATGGCTGCGATGCAGTTCGCAACCCCGCAGTGTCAGGGAGCCGGCCGCGGAACCGCCGGAACTTGACACCCTTCGGCCAAAACTCCTCCTTGGTGAAGGAGGAGTATTCAATTATGTTATACCTTCTTATATCAAACCATGTAACATAACGGTGTGGATTTGTCATTGAAAAAAAAATTGTGCCAAAGCATCTAAATGTCCCTGCGCCAAAAAATGGCCTGTTCTTATAAGCTTGCCTAATGCCTACTTTCAAAATGTCATACTTTTATAAGCGTGAATAGATTCTAATTTTTCGTTCGCAAGTAGGTAACCCCCATTTGACAATCTATATCCAATTGCTATTTTCAGAAAATGATAAGCATTATCATTATCACAAAAGCACGGATAATAACTTCCGTTATTGAGATTATTTTTGGACTTCGTACGATTCTACCAACAATAATTAGGTATAAATTATGAGGGTATGACATTAAGTCGGTGACAATGTTTTTTAGTATTTAAAATAATTTAAATTAAACAAATATGCCTTATAGTTAGGTAGGTATATTAATAAGCTCTTTCCATAATGGGCCATTTACCTACTAAGTACCTATGTTAGTAGAACGAGGTTCAACATTTTTCTAACAAATTAAATTAGCAAACATTTTCCCTAGGCTGACGGGACACAATAACAACAAGAAATAGTTTATCCACTCGCGTACCTATTGTAGGTATATCTATGATATAAATTTGTAACAATTGTAATATTTATGAATTATGAATGACTTGTGCCCTCGCCTGTACCGATGTAAATTGGCTAAGTTTGGCGCATTGGTGCGTATTGTCGAGATAACTTCTACCTACATGTGTTTTAGCGAGTTCGTGTTATTTCATTACACTTGGCTGTTTCGAGTCGCGCCGTCTTTTGTTTATGCATGCCCAGCCAGCCCCTAACGCGAATACTTTTGAGTTGTGTTGCTTGTTTTAATTTATTCGTTTAGGCCCATGTTTATGGCGGCGTTAGCATTTATAAGCAGCATGGATTTACCCATTAATATACCTATTTTAGCGCAAAATATGTTCTTTCTTACCTAGTTATTCTTTAAAAATAAATGGTTCTGAGTATTAAGTAATTTTCTCTTATCTGATTTAAATGGTCACCATCACTAAAACAATTGCCATTTTTTTAGCAATAAAGTACCTTGTTAAGATGGAATTTCGATTCCAGACGTACCTAACATCATTATAACACACGACCAATTGTGCCCATCGGATCGCAATAAGACTAAATAATCGATTAATTTAAATAATTTAGCGTCAGACGCACACAGGGAGGAGATGTCGCCGCGTACGCAGGCCCCGCCTCCTGGCTAATTGCACCAATCTGCGGGTCCGTGCGCACGCACACGCGCGCGGGGCTCACATGCGCACGCACCGTGTACTTACGTGTGACACGCACGTTGCCAAACCACAAAGGAGCTAGGATCCATGGATCCCACGATAGTCCTATGTAATGCAGCATTGTTAGTGCCCTATTTAGGCGCGTTTGCATAGAATTAGAAACTGTTTAAATGGGGTCTTCTTTAAATATTTCTTTTTAATGGGAGATTTAAGTTATTCTTAGTCAGTGAAACTAGTGAAATGATATTTTATTAAGTAACTAAGTAAGTATTTAGTTATTTTATTAAGTAACTGTAAGTACCTATCCGGAAAGAAATACTATAATAATTTAGTTATCATTACAAAAGCAGGATTATTATTCAATTTCTATTTTTGTACCAATACCTAGTCGATAATAAAGTAATAAATGCCTTAATAAATTTTGCTCACGATTGTGCAAATAAGTATAAATTTTAACCGATCAAAATACCTAATTACCAACAAAGCTACTTTTACATATACCTAAGTATTATAATTATAACCACGTTGGGACTTTTTGCAGCAGCTTGCACCATGTCATAGTCTAATAAAACATGGTCTTCTCTTCCCAGAGTGACACAGGCCTACGTCACACTAACATGGCCGCTATATATAGCGCTATCGCATATTATCATATAGCGCTGTCGCATGATGACGTAGGCTTGTGTCAGTCAGGTGACCTAGAAAAGACGGGAAGAGAGTACCAGGCGGAGTATATTATTATACCATGCACCATGTTGTAAAGTGCACAACATATAAAAACGGTTGACAACATTGATTGAACGAACGTGAATTGGAACTAGATAGCACAGCACCCAATTCCCAGCACAAGTGAACCTTTACAATAAAAGTGCACTCGATCCAGTGTGCGGCCACAGATAGTGAAGGGCTGATGAAAAAGACAGTCCGTCTTGTTCGGGCGGGGTAATTGGAAAAATCTCATTTGCTGTCCAGCTAGTCGCCTAAACTTGTGGGCAAAAAGAATCTGATGCTGACTTCTTGTTTTCGCTCTTTTTAGTTTTGACTTTTGGAGAACGTCGAACTGAATTAGGGATTCTTAATTTGAATCGTTATGATATGAAAAAAAAAATAGTGAATATCTAGATGTCCGACATATAAAAAAATGGTGCTGAATAATATGTTTCTTAAAATGAAAAACAACAATGTTACCTATTGTTTACTTATAGACGAAATTATGAAAAACATAGGA
Source organism: Cydia fagiglandana (assembly GCF_963556715.1). Classification (NCBI taxonomy): domain Eukaryota; kingdom Metazoa; phylum Arthropoda; class Insecta; order Lepidoptera; family Tortricidae; genus Cydia; species Cydia fagiglandana. Next base: position 12,279,317 of record NC_085938.1, read on the forward strand.
ATTGGCAAACAAAAGTAATATCAAAAGATTCATCGCAGTCATTTTCTTCCCAGAATTTCCAGGTCCATAAAAAAGATTTGATCCTTGGTTTTAAATAGTGCTTCAAGATAGCCTTTCCTAGATGTTGAAGCGTAAAATATTTTCCAGAAATAATGCCGGTTAAAAAAAATAGGTTCGCGATTAATACTTAGGTATCATTAACACATTTAAGTAGGTAGGCACCTATTTGTGTGTTACTTATATCAAAATGTTTTGAACTTCAACATTTTCTACAAGCAAGGTGTCACGTGTCTAAAATAAAAATAACCATTAAAGTGAATCGTAAACTGAAAAAAACAAATATCCTCCAAATGATCAATCGAGTGAGTACATAATAAATCAAGCGAACGTGTCAAATGGAGGGCCTTGTATCGAGTTACCCAGCCAACGTTCCCATCACAACTTTGTAAACGATTAAAAAATAAAATACAGGAGGGTGTCGCTTCAACGATCGGGCAACCTCGGCTTTTGGGATGCTCGGAGAAATCTAGACTCAGGCCACGCGATGAAACATGTGGCAATAGGTTATTAATGTCTTTTATCAAAATATCAAAATTTTAAAACATTTTTTAAATTATTTCGAATTTTTCCGCAACTTGCACATCTGTAGTTCTCGGTTTTGTCTGAATTTATCATTTGTACCAACGAGTATCACCAATCCTCTGAAACTTCGGGAACAGAAAAGCCAAATGTGAACACTAAAGTTAAACATGCTCTTAATAGTTAAAACTACAAAAATTATAAACAACTTGGTGCATTTCTACCCCTTTCAAAAAACTCATTATGTTAAGTCTATTTCGCGCCAGCAACATTCCAAGGAGTGTATGTAATTGCAGCATAATATTCTCGGCAAAAAAGATCATTAAGGCGAATAAGGCATCATGTGCAATTATCATCGCGACTACTTTTCACACGTATGTGTCCAAAAACGGAAACAAAAAATGTTAAAGTAATTAAAAAAGAACATGTCTCTACATGTCCATTTTTACATGCCTCTGTTTGGTCTGATGGTTGACTGGTAGAGAATGCCATTAGGCATTAAGTCGCCATTTGTACATTATTTTTATGTTTTGTGCAATTACGTTTGAATAAATATAAAGAAATGTTTTACAATTTTGAAAAAACTAAACGAATTGCGGGCTTTGTATTTTAAATCCTATACAAAAAACTTAAAATTAATAATTACCTTTATAATTTAATCTAATACCTTTAAACGAGCAATTTCGATTTAGATGAAATTTGCTATATGGGGGTTTTCGGGGGCGATAAGTAGATCTAGCTAGGTCTTATCTCTGGGAAAACGCGCATTTTTGAGTTTTTATATGTTTCCCGAGCAAAGCGGTCGGCCTCCCAGGTATTTAACTTTATATTAGGTACCTAGTCAAAGATATACATTTTATAAGCTGGGAGAGATAGAATTAGACCAAGATAAGTCTGCGACAATTTTGATAGCACAAGCAGTTCAAGTGTTATTTTACATGTCAAACTTTTATGAAATTATGACGTGAAAATAACACTTGAACTGCGGTGCTATCAAAATCGTTGCAGACTTCTCTTAGTTCTAACTCTAGGTACTTTGTAGATATTATAAACATTAATTTCATTAACTGTTGACGCTCGCATTTCAAAACGTCTCCACAGGAATCAACTTGGGCAAAAATGTCCGGATGTCCCCCGCGGGGGAGGGGGGACTTAAATACCTACTCTGGTCCAGAACATACATATCTACCCTACTTCTCCTCTACAAGACGTATTTCTCAACCAATAAATAATAGTGAAAATTAGCGAGCAGGTTCGATTAAAATTGGAAATTTTAGTATAGCCATTTTAATATTATCCATAAGCGAATCTGGCGCGTCAATGAGCCCATATCTAATCAGTAGTTAGGTACTTCTTCCCAGGAACCATATTTTACGATCATAACATTGCGGTAAATTAGATATACCTACGCGGTGATGTATTGTTATTATTTTTACTTGTATGTAAATTAAATGTTGACGTGTAAAAGTGCCCTTGTGGCCTATTTGCTGAATAAATGTTGAAGTTTGTAGTTTAGAAGTATAGGTATTTATAAATAATATAAACAAAGCCGATACCTACGAGTAGGTAAGTATTAAGACGGTGGTCAGGCGACGATAATACAGCGCGGTCGTAAACTGTCCGCGGTGTAAACGATCCCAGTTGTCATCGTAACAACTTTATGTGAACCTCACTACACTAAAAAATACTTTTTATCACTCCTTGAGGAGCAAGGCCATCAACAAAGAAACTTAAACGACACTTTTCAATGACATAATCCAGGATCTTAAAACTACTCAGACATTTTCATGGCGCAGTTGGAAAAAGTCTAATTAAATAAGTTAAGTTAATCCGTTCGTGGAAATCGATGTCTTGAGTAATAACATGTTATGGAGCGACCGGTGGGCTTCACAAATGAATTCACCAAATCCAGATGTAATCAGGGCGACAAGAAGCCCGACACTCGACACGACACGATAACGACAAACCCCGCCCGCATAAACCAACGCACGTTACTGCTAGCAGAAGTTCTAAGGTCCTGTTTTCTAAGGGGACCTTGCATTTTGGAGACAAAGCAAACCGCTTGGAACAGGTGTTTCTGGGGGTGATCTGAGCCGATTAAGCCCGGTTGCCAAGAGGTTCCACCCAGCAGGTGGGCAGGGGAGGGGGGGCAAATGTGGCTCCGGCGCGCCTCACTCTAAGCTATATATCTGCATACATCTAGCAACTATATCAAGTTTGGTGTCTTTTTCGTGTAATTCGAGGATGAAGAATTCATTTCTGTGACTAAATTTTCACTCTTCCATACAAAAAAATCGAGAAATTAAAAATTCCAAAAAAATCTTTTCACTTCTTTTTTCGAAAATCTTCTACAAAATTAAAACTATGAGGATTTGCTCTAGAAAAAAAATACCTGTGAATAGCCCAGTTATCCTACTATATAGAATAGTAAACTTGTTAAACATTTTTTTTTCATAACTCTGATAAAAAAAAAGTTTTGTGTCGCGCGGCGTACCTGCATTGTAAGAGCGGTATGCAGCGTTTAGGATTTTTAAGTATGTTTCGATGGTTTCTGATAAGTTGTTATTCTTCTGGTTGTAGAAAATTACTTCTGGACGTGATATATATACAAATATAAATTAAACGTATAAATATAGATGTTGGGAAAACTTTCGCCAATAGAGTTATTATAAATGTGATAAAATTAACAAAGCAGATGTTTGATTAAAATGCGGGTTAAAATACGAGTAAGATATATATTGTTCGCAATTGCCACTACATGCCCATGGGTCCGTGCATTTTAGTTTTTTCTTAACGCAGTTGCACCTCCCTGCCCATTTTGTTTTGCAGCGGCAACGAATAAGCTCTAAACAAGCAGCAGCCGCCGCAGGTAGGCTTGTACATATGGGCTCCCAATAACCATTTTGTTTGGACCAGCTCCAGTCAGCAGGACATGGAAGCTGTTGCTGAGGGGCTATAATCTGTCCCCAAACATAGCCTCCTTGGTAAACTGCACGGAGAAATATGTTTACGTGGGTAGGGCATCTTCCATTGGATGCAGATTCTCTAACTGAAGATTTTTTTTTTGTAAAAAGTACTTTTCGGCACTCTTTTGCACTCGTACTTGTACCTGATGTACTCGTAAAATCAGTAACAAAATACTATGCATTTTGTTAAAATAACGTCTAGGGGCCAATTCACACCTCGTAATTCAAATCTGTCCATACTTACTATTGTAAGACTCTTACTTGCCATACAAGACAATAACAATTTTTATCAATATTGGCAATGCCTGCTCAATATTGCCTTGTTTGCCGTATTTAAACCCCTCCGTTACGGCAGGATATGCGCTCCAAGCTTGAAATACGCTTTTTTCCCTGTCCATACAGAAAAGAAACAGTGTCGCAACCTGAAAAGGTGTGGAAGAATGACAAGACTTCTGACCTTTCTGGTCCTGTAAAATAAATTATATATCTATGCGTTACAAATAAAATCATATATTTAAAGAAAGTTTGCAGCACTTGACCAATTGCCCTGGTGAGCTGTCTCGTATACTGCGGTGACATATTTATTTTATTTACAATTAATGGAGGATTGGCACAGGAAAGAATCACCTGTTCCTCTCGTGCCATGCTATTGCATTTTCTTAAGCTAACGTTTGTAGTTCTTCCATTAATTGTAAATAAAACAAATAAATATGTCACCGCAATAAGAGACAGGTCAACTGGGCTAATGGTCACGTGCTGCAAACATTCTTTAAATATATGATTTTATTTGTAACTCATAGATATATGATTTATTTTACAGGACCAGAAAGGATAGTAGTCTTGCCATTCTTCCACGCCTTTTCAGGTTACAACACAGTTTCTTTTGTGTGTGGAAAGGGAAAAAAAGCGTATTTCAAGCTTAAAGCGCATATTCTGCTGTAACGGAGGGCCTTCTTCTTCGTTACACTCTTGATAGAGTGGTCGTGGCCATTATGAAAACTTTTGAGCGACTCATTTAACGACACGTCGCCATTCCTCCCGTAGAGCTGCTTTCCGTAAGCATTCGCTTACTGTGACCGACACACTGATTTGGTTTGGTCAGTACATCTCATTAGAGATCTTCCCCTAGCCCTGTCACTTCCTACTCTTTCTTGCACAACTAGACGTTCTGTCGAGGTTCCGTCTCGACGAGACACGTGTCGAAAGAAGTTGAGTACCGAGTTTTGCCCGTAGAAAGCAACCGCTCTTTAATGCCAAGCTCCTCAATAATTGATGCTCAGTCCATGATATGCCCAGCATTCGTCTCCAGCACCACATCTCTAGTGCATTCACTTTCTGTTTTTCGGATGCCCTTAGTGTCCATGTGAGACATACAGCATACAGAAAAGTGGGAAATATGAGGGATCTGACAATCCTGGTTTTAGTGGTCCTTGTAATGTTCCGGAGGGATTTAAATACGGTAAACAAAACAACATTGAGCAGCCAATTTTGGAAAAAAATGTTATTGTCTTGTATGACAAGTAAGAGTCTTACAATATTAAATCTGAACAGATTTGAATTACGAGATGTGAATTGGTCCTTAGACATTATTTTGATACTATGCATTGTGTTACAGTGTTCGGATCAGGTACAAGTACAAGTGTAAAAGAGTGCCGAAAAGTACTTTTTACAAAAAATAATCTTCAGTTAGAGAATCTGCCTCCAATGGAAGATGCGCTACCTACGTAAACATATTCTCCGTGCAGTTTACCAAGGAGGCTATGTTTGGGGACAGATTATAGCCCCTCAGCAACAGCTTCCATGTCCTGCTCACTGGAGCTGGTCCAAACAAAATGGTTATTGGGAGCCCATATGTACAAGCCTACATACCTGCGGCGGCTGCTGCTTGTTTAGAGCTTATTCGTTGCCGCTGCAAAACAAAATGCGCAGGGAGGTGCAACTGCGTTAAGAAAAAACTAAAATGCACGGACCCATGGGCATATAGTGGCAATTGCGAACAATATATATCTTACTCGTATTTTAACCCGCATTTTAATCAAATATCTGCTTTGTTAATTTTATCACATTTATAATAACTCTATTGGCGAAAGTTTTCCCAACATCTATATTTATACATTTAATTTATATTTGTATATATATCACGTCCAGAAGTAATTTTCTACAACCAGAAGAATAACAACTTATCAGAAACCATCGAAACATACTTAAAAATCCTAAACGCTGCATACCGCTCTTACAATGCAGGTACGCCGCGCGACACAAAACATTTTTTTTATCAGAGTTATGAAAAAAAAATGTTTAACAAGTTTACTATTCTATATAGTAGGATAACTGGGCTATTCACAGGTATTTTTTTTCTAGAGCAAATTCTCATAGTTTTAATTTTGTAGAGGATTTTCGAAATAAAAAGTGAAAAGATTTTTTTGGAATTTTTAATTTCTCGATTTTTTTGTATGGAAGAGTGAAAATTTAGTCACAGAAATGAATTTTTCATCCTCGAATTACACGAAAAAGACACCAAACTTGATATACTTGCTAGATGTATGCAGATATATAGCTTAGAGTGAGGCGCGCCGGAGCCACTTTTGCCCCCCCTCCCCTGCCCACCTGCTGGGTGGAACCTCTTGGCAACCGGGCTTAATCGGCTCAGATCATCCCCAGGAACACCTGTTCCAAGCGGTTTGCTTTGTCTCCAAAATGCAAGGTGGTGGACCTTAGAACCCCAGCTATGCTGGGAACGCGACCAAATCAATTCCCTGTTCCGATTCCGAGAAATGACACAGTTTCTTGACTGTCACATCACTACCGACGCACCGCTAAATAAATTCTAATCGCCCCCTCGCGCGGGCACGCCAATCTCGCCTCTAAACACCCCGCTATAGATGAACTTTCCTCCGTGCCCGACCGAGTCGTTAAACTATAAAGAAGAGCCACCTGTCTCCACGAAAAACTTTATAGCCTCCATAAAATTAAGCCTCAAAAGAAAAAACAAAACGCATCTCATTTTTTTAAGGGACCCGGGTCCATTTTAAATCGTGTTTACCTAACTTGTCACCTACAGAATGGCGAGTTTGAGTTGTCCGGGCCGTTGAATTAATTGAGGAGTTTTGAAGAGATATAGTCTGATGTACGATAAGGCCCGATGCTGCCTACCGGCGGTAGGGTCTGCTCGGCTCCGCTGAGATGCCTCGCGAATCGGAATTTCGCTAAAATGACATAGCAACTAAACAGGTTCTCGTGAGATACTTAAACAATTGAATAGAATTTGGTTTGTTTAAATTTTGTACGAGAAGAATTATACGAATAAGGGTAACATTGCATTTCTGACCGCAGCTGCACTACTAGTACTAACGCGTCGGTGTTATTGTCAATTTCCATAGGAAAATGAATGGTAGTGCTGCTGTTGTTGGAAATGGACTGTCACCTTAACGAGGGTTTTTTTTTCTCTATTATGTTTATACCTTCAACTAATTTCTACTAAGGGAATAGGTGCCTATAGATAATTCTTACCATGCGAGCTGACCGCGGCCGAGTAGGAGGGGTGCATCTGCTGATGGTAGTAGCGGGCGCGGCTGTGATGGCCGCCCTCCAGCGGGGAGTGGAAGAACCCGTCCCCGTTCGCGTCCGAGTTGACGTCGCCGGCGGCCGGGCTGCCGTTCACGCGGCTGTCATACCAGCGCTGCTGCAGCGTGCCCGCTCCCGCGCCCGCTCCGCCACCCTCTCCGCTCATGTCCATGACCGCTGCTCCGACCTCACAAACCATGCATCGCTTTTACACACACGCACTATAAGTCCGCTCCCCTATCCGCATTTCAACAGTCAGTCTAATGTGACTCGATTACAGACGCGTAACCGAACTCAGTGCTAACATCGCGGGCAAATTCACGTGCTCGGCCAGTTCATGCCCCGTATCTGAAACAATAGATAAACTTAGTATTTATAGGTATCACACATTTATGTAACTGTGTGGCTTGTCCTTGCGCAACTTCAAAGAGAACTAAATAATATTCACGGGCCGGTGTTTTGTCAAAAAGAGACAATCAATTAAGATAATACAGGTGCGTTATCGAAAGTCGTCAGCGCTATCGGGTCGCTTGCACTTTGATTAACTGATTGTGCGAACAAGGCGATATCGCGACGATAAGCGATAAACGCGCATTAAACGGTGTTAGCCAACCGAGCTGTGATTTTTATTGCCACTAAATTCCTAAAGATATCAGTGAGCCAGGGAAATTTGTAATTCTGATATGTGCCCGGGCTAGTATCGATTTTTAAACATTCATTTGTAAGCGATTAACATTTAATTGCCTGCAATGTTGAAGAGGATAGCGATGGTTTTAAGAATCTTTGTAATTAATACAACAAACCTTGTTGCATGACTAAGAAAATTAACTGAAAGGAGTTAATTGCAAAGACTAATGAGAATTATTCATATATTTAAACAGCAACACGGACATTTAAAATTTAAAATAAATAGCAGTCGGTGTTATTTTTAAATATTTTAATGCTAGAAATGAGTTTAGCTCTAGTACAAGCTCTCGCAAATAGCTGAATTTTAATGAGCTTGGTGTATCAACACTTATTCTTATTTATAAACTCATTAAACGCTATACATTTTACATTTTGGTTCTTATGAAGGCTATAAAGGTCTGACGCTTGCAGATTTCTTTGATAAGATCTTATTTCAGTTTTGTTTTCTGTGATACACGCATATTATAAGAGTATTTTATTACAAGGTCATTTCTTCAATACATTTCAAACTTACTTAAGTATATACATATTATACTACGGTTTTTACATAAAGAGTAAAAAAATCCTTATTCCTGTACATCTTATAGAAAATTATTTCAATTCAAAATGAATGAGCTAATGTTTTATTGTTGTTAATTAATTTCCAAAAACACCTAAACTTATTTGCAATAACAATTCTACTACTTACATAAAAAATACTTTACCTAATTATTAGCGTTTTTCATTTTCAAATATTATGACAACCTAATCCTAACTATTTATTTCAAGTGCTCAAAATTACCGTTGAAAAAGTCTGAATCCGTAACGCAAATGATTTATTAAGATTTTTTTGTAAACACAACAGTGAACACGTTGCGCGAATTCGCCTGCAATATAATTTATTCTAATTGCTATTGCATTCTGAATACAAAAGCTCTTTTAGATTACAGACAATGTTCGAAAATTTATTTAATTAAGAAAAGGTTTGGTAATATTTGTGCTCTTTGGGCCGTTAACTACGGTTACTACGGTGCATCAATCAACCAAAAATATAAATAAAGAGTCGTTTAATGTTATACTCTTAATCTAGTTACCGTTTACTTAAAATTCATTAATATACCTAATTTTTTTTAAAGGTACACTGACAGGACAAGGAGAGTCAACTAATAGGAACAAATTGACTTTTGCAATTTCTATTAGTTCTTGCAATTTATATTATCTGTTTGTTGAAATTAGATTTAGGATTACTGAGCTGTTTGTAGAAATAAATAAACTTTACACAAATAGTGAAACGTCTATAATTATTACTTAACTTCATTTTTTCCCCCAGTACAGAACTGTTTTTTAATTCCTGGTTTAGTTTACTAATGATTTTTCTCTCAGTGTAACTTGAGTTTTTGAATTCCTATGCCCGGATCGTACCTATTGCTCCCGATAGAAGTTTAACATAGGTACGGTATTCATATTTATTTATTTTACCTACGTCAAATCATGGGATTAGTTGTCAAGCGGACCCCAGGCTCCCATGAGCTGTGGCAAAATGCCGGGATAACGCGAGGAAGAAGAGATTCATATTTATGCATTTTATAAGTAGGTAGATATTTATTATCATTTATCATACTTCTATGGCATTGCCAAAAATACAAGTGGGACACACTTAGGTATATATGATTTTAGATATGTTTAGAAGAGGTTCAACAATACTTAAGATAAGGAAGTCATTTATTCGATAAGGTTCGGAAATCAAACGCCGCCGTTTCTCACCGGCACCGCGGACTAAGTATCCTATAGTTCGTTTATTTTAGCATTAGAAATTAGGTAAACAATCTTGATGTGTCTTTTAATTGAAAAACACATTTTAAAAATAAGTTACGGCAATTATGTAACAATTATGAATCTAATACAATCATTTATATACTTCTGCTTTCATAAATAATAGTTTTTGAATTTTAAAAAGCGTTTTTCAATTAAAAGATATGTCAAGATCGCTTACCTTCTTGCAAGTTCTTTCTAATGCTGAAAAAAACGAACTATAAGTGCTAAATTGTGTTCTAAAATATGAATTAAGGTTTATTTTTAGCGAAACAATTTTTTTCATTCTTTACTCACAGAAATAGTGATAGTGAGTGTATTTATTTATGCGTTGGGAGGGTGGGAACGTTAATTGCATGTAAAAAATACGCAAGTAAGTATAACGGGTTAGCACTGACTGACTAGCACGTTATCTTTTCGCGGATTAGCAAAGTAATGCATAGATTCAGATCATAATCTGTGCATTTCTTAGTTTATAGTCGAATGAATTACAATAAGTGCGTCGTAATCTGCCTCTATAGGCGAAAAAAATGTTATTATTGTACTTAGTTGTTATTCTTAAAATTATTGATAACATTCATATACATATAATATTTAGGTATCCATAAGTTATAGGTAAATCTTACAATCAGTTAATCACCGAAGTATGGGCACAATAATAGCTAACATTAATTTTCAATTACAATACAATTTACATTATACATTTAACTTACATTACAACACATCGACTAGGTAGATTAAAATAATTTTCTGCGATATTTTTCATATCGTTGTTAACTGTTTTATAGGTGAGTATTAATTATGAATTGTTTAGTACCTATTATACCTTAGGTACAGAAAATACAAAAACCTATCAACTAATGGCAAATTTTCTCACAGGTGTAAAACCTACTCTAAAGTGGACATATGGCACCCACTTCCTTCTAATTGAACTGTAAACTAATCATTTTGATCTGTAATAAGACCTTTTTCAATGGCTACGATTCAAACTTCATGGTAATGAACTAAACATTATTAAAAAAATATTTACGGGAACAAAAGAAACAAAAACTAACTAAGAAATAACAAAATTTATTTACATAATAGAATACAGAGAGGTATTACAGTAATCAAAGTGAAGGGCAGCCACACTAACTCTGCAGCTACGCTTCACTTACCCGTACATATTGACCTTACCCAAAAATAAAGTGAAATACCCAACGATGGAAAATCAAATTGTGACAAAAATCCTTCTATTTATAATGAAGTCGTTTAACAATAAGTTCACACGACTTGAGACCAAGTGTACCTATAGCAGATAATCAGATAACATTTGAGTGCTCCCAATACTTGCGTCAATTCGTACGTTTGACGCAAGTCGCACGTCATGTAAGTATGATGTTTGTTAAGGAAAAAATGTTTCAGTCAGGAAAAACTATTTCACTTTATTTTTGGGTAAGGTCAATATGTACGGGTAAGTGAAGCGTGGCTGCCCTTCACTTTGGTTACTGTAATACCTCTCTGTATATATCTATTATGTAAATAAATTTTGTTATTTCTTAGTTAGTTTTTGTTCCCGTAAATATTTTTTTAATAATGTTTACTTCATTACCATGAAGTTTGAATCGTAGCCATTGAAAAAGGTCTTTACCTCTTATTAAAATGTTTACGGAAGTGGAGTCACGTGGAACAATTTTTTTTTTCAAAATGTAATTGGGTATTAAAATAAACATAAAAGTATAGTGTAAAGGCTGCGTGGGTTCAATACTGATAAAGACAATAAACACTTACCAATATTAGATCAGATAAGTAATATGATTCTATCCGGCAGATCTAACTACTACCGAGGATATAAATATTGGCCCAAATAAAATCAGATCAACAAATCACAACCTACTTAAATGTTATCTGACGATCGACTGGGAATGGATATGGTGATAAGTAATAAAGAAATCACAATTTTATCGCAAATTACATTTTTGGTAGTGATATCTCCACAATATCTACGATAAGTGTTATAAATCTTAGAATCAAAAGGAAAATCCCTGCAGTTGATAGTGCTTTGTTAAATTTAAATTAAATGTTTTTGGTCATTGACGTTTTGACCTTAAGAGGTCGATAAAAGTTTCATTGTCTATGACATCCGAATAGGTACTGCAATTATAAAGAGATTACAGAGTATAATCCAATAAACATACAGCTGTATCACACTAAATACAATATAAGGTCAAAAATTTACATTAAACTGTAATTATTTTAGTGTATTTTGGACCAACCATCTACTTAGAGTCCTTTAATATTAATAATAATGAAGTAAAAATAAGCAAATACAACAAAACATCAATAATAAAAACCGAAAACCATGCACAAGTAATGGTATTCCAAGTGTGATCTAAAACTATTAAAGGCGCACGACCACATAATGCCCTATTATAGCATAGCTTTATTTGCCCTGGCCTCTCGACGGCGATAGCGTACCGTGTGATCGATGCGCGGGCGATCGTACCACTATCGGATGTGATCACAATCGAGTGATCAGGCCTAAGCAGTAGCCCATCTCGCTACATAAATCATCTTGATCGCCTATAACTCGATACCAATGATAAACATTGTGATTTTACACCCACTGCCGTAAATTGTTTATTATTTTATGAATACGATTATTTTCTTGAGGCGGTTTTCGCGCTAAGTGGCAGACAATATGCCACGTGTACGGTTTTCATGCGTGACAAAATGTAAAGAAAATTTTGCCGTAGTTTAAGCACGCTTATTTGATTTTTATACCAATTTAATATTAAATATGTCAGGTGTTATAAAAACTGGTACGCCTAGTATTTTACTATACCTAGATGTAAATTACTACTATCATGTCAAATGGTTTCAATTTATGTAATTACCTACAGAAATTCTGATTCATGGCATCATGGCCATTATATATAGTTGTTATGGTAAAACATGTTTAAAAATATAACATTACCTACCTACTTATACAAATGAAGTATATGAAAAAACTTTCCAATGCATGTATGCATTAATAACCAGCTATAATCCTATATTAAGTAAATAAGTTCTGACATTTATGACCCAGTATTTATTCTATTCTGCTATTCTGTGCCTTTTCAGTTAAAAATCAATGTACTTACCTACCTACTTAAGCCGACCCCTATTTTTTTTTCAAACTTTTACTTAGTTACCTCTAGTTATGTTTGTATGTCCTCATATACTCGTAAATAAACACACCGAAGTTTTTTTCTCTTGTTTTTTGTCCATCCGACATCCGACGGGAGGTCCGTAAGAATCAATTATCTTAATTGGAGCATCCCTAATCTTAATAAGCTGATAGCGTCACACGTGGCTTTATAACGCCTCGGTTATACGATTTGTAACAATTTTTAGGACATCTTATCTTTTTCGTATTAGGTACTTTTCTTTTTTTACTTTTATAGATTTTAAAAGTATACAATATTTTTAGATTAACATGTTTACTTCGCAAAACATTTTAAAGTAAGTACATAGTATACAATATTTTATATACTTACTATTTTATTTAGCATCAATGTTTAAACCAAAATATACCGTGAGATATGTACTTAAAACCTTAAAAATGAGTTTTAGTTATGTACATATAGATTAGTAAAAAAAAAAGAGGAGTGTATTATTTTTCTCGTTTGAATTCTTTCATTTGTTACAAAAAGCTAACTATCTATTCTAAATACAGGACAGATAAATATTTAAGATAAATAGATATACCGGGTGTGGACTCGACCTCAAACGGTGACATACATTTTATGTTATTAACTACTAATAAAAAATAATTCTTGTTAAAAAATACCTTAAAAAATATGAAGTCAAAGCTTCCTGTTTTTCATACAAATTAAATATTATCTACAATGTATGTACGTCTGTTATCATTTTGATTGACGTTGCTTGTCACGCATTAAACATAACAAAATTCGCAATACATTGCATCTTAGAATTAAACTTTAAAGTGTAGGTATTAAAAATCAAGACATAAGTTATTTTTAACGGTTGCTGAACAAATGTTGGTCAGTATGAGGAAGTACAGCCTACAGTTTTACTTTTGGCTCGTGTTACAGACCACACCCGGTATGTTCATAATCAATAAAATTAATTCTGAAGATATTTATACATAATTTGTTTTTATTAGTATTACCTTATGTAGGTACTTAAATATACTACAATTTGTAAAGCAATAAAAAGTTTAAGCTATAGGTACCTAATTTAAAGATTTATTTTTCAGCAAGGCCTATCTATTTTTTTATTTTGATATATACAAGTAATATTTTGTTAAATAAATTTAATAGGTAGGTACCATTCCTAATCAATAATTCTACCACAACTTTTTTATTTTTTTTACTTTCCAGCATCATTACAACTCATCTCTCTGACCTTATTGATGACTCCAAACAGGAAACCGTAAAAGTATCGTTCATTCGATAAGCGTTTCAAGTTGTCATAATAATAGGCTGAGCTCTCTATAGAGACAAAGAGCGGGTAAGCCTTCTTAAAACCACAGCTGGAAGTTGGATTAGCAGAACCCGGACACTGGGTCACACCGAGTGCCTACTGCCCACCAACCTTCTTGTCAATTATAACTTTTGAAATATCGAGTCTTTAGTTAGTATTTTGATTCAGAAATGATTTTAGCACAGATCCCATCGTCTTTTAAAAACAGCCATGTCAACTGTCAATTTAAAAAAAGGCTTTTTAGTACATATGTATAGCAATGCCCTAAATATTTTTTTCTTTTTTTTTTTCATTAGTGTAATCATGCCCTAAAATGGCTATGAAAACTTGTACATAGACTAATTAAAGATTTAAAACTGCTAACCTATGATAAAAGAAAATTTTAAATAAAAAAAAAAGACATGAACCGATAGGGCTGATGATGGCTGCCTTAAACGGCTTGAATAATTTATACGGTCTTTGATTTATTTCTATATTGAAATGCGTTTAATACGATGTTGATTGGTGTTTAGCAAATTGTTTGAATATTAATTAATTGTTTGGATCGATCATCAATGGATTAAAACGGTAATAGTATCAATTTTAAACCTCTTTCGCATAATTGGTTAAAATGCGTCTTTTTGTTTTATTGATAGATAATGTATCATCGATTAGTGCTATTGCTTAGCTACGTTCAACATAATAACATTGGTAGATTTTACATGAAACTTAATAAGATAGATGGCTAGATTGATAGATATAGGTGAAATAAATAAAAATATTAATGTAATTGTGTTAGAGTGCGTATTGTACATTAAAGCAATTTTTGTCATTAAAGTATTAAAAATTTAAAACTTAAGACCCATGTTAAAGTTAATAATTGCATAAGTGTACTAAATGTAACCACATGTGTCAAATTTTATTTGCCCATCTGTTAGGTATATTAAGTAGGTACCTATGATATTACATATACAGTACCTACCTACCCACCTACATGTCCTTAGTGAACCTGGTACAAAATGCCAATCATTATGAAAGATATCAACTGGAAAATGACAAAATATTACCATTTAGTTGACATAACCAAACCAATCTTGCCTGTCACACACTGAGTGAGGTTAGCATCTAATTTTTTATTGTTAAAAACAAAATATAGCTCTTTAAATCATTTGGTGTCCTTTTAAACGTGTGCTTATTTTACAATAATGGGTACCTATTTTTTTTATAATTTTCCGCTCACAATATTCTTGATTCATTCGATCATAACGATTTTGAGGTTTAGTAAATAAACGTGTACTTTTTTGTACATGGCCAGATATTCATAACTGTACCTACCTATAGCTATATCCGGCGGACGTCTCAAACATTATATAACACACAAGCTTATCGGAATCTAATCGATCGGCGTTTGCGCATCTTGCGCCGCATTCAAATTTGGAACTGCGTTCGTCGACCAATGCGAGCTCGGAGCCTCGCTGGCTTCTCGGAAAACTGTGTGGGATGACATTGACATTGGCATTCGATATAGCTTTTACATATCGTTATTTTATTTATAACTGAGTTGCTGTTGGCATACAAATATTTTGAATTGATATAAAGCTGAAAAATCATTTAGTTAAAAAAGGATGTATTATGCAGTGGCGGATTTCCCATAAGGCACAGTAGGCCCGGGCCTAGGGCGGCGAGATATTAGGGGCGGCAAATTGAGACAAAAAATTCGCTGATGATAACAAAAAATTACTCAAAATTAGGCCAGACAACGAATTCTCAAAAAAAGGTAATATATCTTTTCGTTGCCTGATCTAAATGTAGTCAATATGACGGGTGCTGATGCTGAGAAAGGGGCGGCTACAAGGCTTGGGGCCTAGGGCGGCAAAGACTGCAAATCCGCCACTGGTATTATGGCAACATTCCATTTCTATCCGCAGCTGCGCTCCTAGTTAGGGTTGCCAGATGGTCGGGATTTGGCGGGATTCTCCCGATTTTTAGCATGTGTTCCCGATTCCCGACAAAGTGTAAACTTTCCCGAAAAACAGCTTCACGTTATAATACAATAATTTCAAGTTCCGAACTGTCGTCGAACGAGCGAGCTGACATAGTGCCAATAATGTAAAATATCGTTGTTTTTAATACAATTACTATAATTTGAATGTAAAACTACATTCCCGACTTAAGGCCCAAAATCCCGAAAAACTGATATTGTTTCCCGATAATAGCGCCTTTTGATCTGGCAACCCTACTCCTAGTACTGAACGCGTCGCTGTTATTGTCAATCGGCTCGATTCGGGAAATGAATTAGATCTCTACTAGACATCAATAAGTTACGATATGGATAATTTAAAGATATTTGTAAGATAGATATGTCAAATTTGACGTTTCCGCGATTCTGGAGGTCCTCTTGAACGATTTCGACAAGTTATGACTTAGATATCCAAGTCACATTTAGTCGATATCTAATGTAAATCTAGTTGATCTCTACTTATATCGTCTCTAGATCTTGTGATTATCTCGTTTCCCGAATACGCGTGAATTTCCATAGTAAAATGAACAGTAATGCAGCTGTCGTTGGAAATGGACTGTCACCTTTAGGCAGCTATTGCCGCGGAGCCTTTATATATCAGCTGGTTTTTAGGGTTCCGTACCCAAAGGGTAAAACGGGACCCTATTACTAAGACTTCGCTGTCCGTCCGTCCGTCCGTCCGTCCGTCCGTCCGTCCGTCCGTCCGTCCGTCCGTCCGTCTGTCACCAGGCTGTATCTCACGAACCGTGATAGCTAGACAGTTGAAATTTTCACAGATGATGTATTTCTGTTGCCGCTATAACAACAAATACTAAAAACAGAATAAAATAAAGATTTAAATGGGGCTCCCATACAACAAACGTGATTTTTGACCAAAGTTAAGCAACGTCGGGAGGGGTCAGTACTTGGATGGGTGACCGTTTTCTTTTTGCTTTTTTTTGTTTTTTTTTTGCATTATGGTACGGAACCCTTCGTACGCGAGTCCGACTCGCACTTGCCCGGTTTTTTGTTTTTCTGTCCCATCAGCCAGGCGACAATAGTAGTACGGTTTATTGGAAGAAATGTTATGTAGTACCTAACTACATTCTACTAATGTGCTAAGTAAAGTAAGTAAATGGCAATAACAAATGCTTAGAACTGCCATAAAAATGTATAAGTATTTGAAATACCTACCATAAAACCAGAGTTTTAGAAGTGACACAGGCGACCGTAACCATGGCAACAATTCACCCGAATATATATACCTATAGATTGTATCCTGGTATAAGAAGTCCTAACAATCGTTTTGATTTTCAGTCCTTTGCGCCGCATTTTTAACTAGTACAAGTGGCTTCTTATAAAGCTTTGATTATAATTAATTAATTGTGTATGCCTACTTAAATCAATATACCTACAACTATTCTACGCCGATCGTTTGAAACACGTGTAGATAACATTGCAGATAAAGCTTTTTCTTTTTGGCATTTTTATTTCATAAATCTGTCTTCGTTAGATTGATTAATTGATATTACTTATCTTACTAGATAAAGCATATTCAATTTGAGTGCTAAAACATTATATTTATTTATCATGAATTATTATCCAGACATAATAAATCCTAAAAGTATATTTATTGACTTTTATTTATGTACTTACCTACCTGCTTAACATTTAATTTTATGTATTTACCTTAATACTCAACACATGGGTAGGTACCTATTTAACTTAGAACTCTATTTGATTAGAAATAACCTAACAGTCTCTACTTTATTAGTTTATTACCACATTTTAAGTGACATGTTTACCGTCATTCTATAGAACTTGCTAACTAAACAAACCGCCATATTGAAATTGTCAAAAATGATCAATTTACTAGTGACTTTTGTTTACATAGTTAGCAAATTCCATAGAATGACACTTTATACCAGATAGAACTAAAGAAAATTTTTTTTTTAATATATAGGTATATGTGAAACTAAGCACAAAAGATTTCAGTATGTTTTATGATTAAAATTAACCAATGTAACTTATCAAACCAAAACATGAGTATACTTGTTCATCTTATTCAATTATGTATCTTGATACTTTGCCTAACTCCACATAGGTAGCTACCGATATTTTGTTACACTTGTTATTTCAACATATACTTAATCTGTTTACGCAAATAGACGATATCTTTTCGATGGTCGTGATTTATTATGATATCTATATTATCAACATGCTTAAAAGTCAAGATAAACCTCGTTATCTGGGTGTTACTGGAACTTTTTTTAGCATTTTGGATAGTAACTATTTTTAAAGAGGTTTATATATTTGGTATATATTTACCAGCTGGCGTTGCAATGGCAATGTATATAACTAAACTACCTACTAGTTATGGTAGATATCTACTACCTTCCTACAGTATTTTAGTCAAGTAATCAGTTTATTGATTTCATTATTTTTCTTTATTTGTAAGTAAGCAATGTTCATAATGCATGGTAGGTATAGTCCGTATCGCATCTAGGGATTTTTTATATATAAAAAATATAATTTCGTGTACTTAAACATAATTTCAAATGTCCTTGTTATGTCGTACCTATTTACATAGGTACCTACAAGTTCAACATTATGATTATGATTATTTTTAGATGATTTAGATATTGGTGATTTTACCAGGTAAACCTCCTGTTCTTGTAAAGGGAATAGCTAGGTATTAATAAATACCCACATTATTAAAATCGTAATTATAAGTAATAATAAGTAATTATTTTATTTATTATAGGTACCGATATCACTGCCTAATTGTAATGCTAATAGCTATATTGTTGTTTGATATCAATATTCTAATTAGGATAAACAAAACAAATAAAGTACCTACGTTAGTTGTACCTAAACTAACCTATTCATCCTAGCTTGATAAAAACATAAACATAAATATTTTCATAAAAGCATAAGCATATATAAACAAGTGAATAACGTTATGCTTCTACAACTAATTTTCCTTACCGTCGGGCGCCGCACAGGAGCGAAACGCTGTTGCTTGTAATTTACAAATAAAATCATCTCTACGGTAGAGCAGTGTATAACATATAAATACCAATTGAAATACTACGTTAATAATCCATCTAATTGATTAAACTTGTAACTATTGAGTAGTATCATACCTATCTACCTGATTTTTATCAGTGATACCTACCTGTAGGTTAGATTTATTAATTTGAAATACATAAATTGTTGTACCTAAATAAATATTCATACCAATAAGATGAAATATATTCCCTTCTACTATTAGCAACCAAAGCGTTGTTTTATTTTAATGAGATACTTATGATACCTATGATAAAGATCTGTATTAAGATGAAAATGTAGATTGTCAATGTCATCCTTTTCCCTAGTGTTATTGATTCTTATCGGATGATAAGATCGTCTACATGGAACCGTACTTAATTTACATTATGTTTATATAATATATACCTGTATTTCCCTTATCAAATGCGAATCACTTTGTCGATCACAATCACTGGTTATCACTGAGTATAGAAAACACACTGAAATCATGCGCTCCATGCCGCTTGCAGTTTCATTTTCATCAATTAAAAATTCATCACACACAAGTACTGAGATGTATTGTTTGATCCGTTCGTAATTAGAATTTGGAATAACAAAACAGTGTGTAAGTATGCGCTTGCGCACCGAACAGCGACCGGGGAGCGGCGTCGTTGGGACGCGGCCCGACACTAAACCAGTCCCAACACTTTTTGTTGTTCGCGCACGATCGGCCTCCCTCGGCTCTACTCGGCATTTCCAACCGCCGTTCGGCTCTACGAGTCACCCGATTGGTCCTTTTCACCCACGGGCGGCCTAGGTGGGCGGGGTTTGCCGTTGGAATGGGAGTGTTTGCTTTTTAAATTTTCTTTTTCTCTTTTTGGGCGGGAGTGCGATAGTGTGCGTTTAGTCGCGCGGCGCTCTTGATGGATGACGGTGGCTACAATGGAAGCACTTTTATAATTTTGTCATGGATGCCGGATGACTTTAAACAATTATCTGAATGATATTGATAGGTACTATAATTTTTGCCATCACGTAGGTAATTAATTATTAATAGAGCAAAATTTTATTGAATAGCGCGATAAGATCAAACGATCTTATTAAATCTGATAGGAAATCTATCTGACTAGATATCTAAAACTGTAAAACATTAAAAAAGTAGGCAAGTAACTATTTACTTGCCTACTTTTTTAATGTTTTACAGTTTTAGATATCTACCTATGTACTTAGGGGCCTATTCGAGTCGTCAGACTAACAGACCATAACTGGGCTACGTCTACTTTTGTCAGAATTTACACTTACAATGACATATTAGTTTTGACAACTCTGGAAAGCTGGATTCTATTTTTGGGCTACCTAAGTAGGTACTAATTAACGGCTGTTTATACCTTATTTAAATTATGTTATTGTTGTAGGTAACAAATTGCCTATTTATGGCGTTATTCATAAACGTCTGTCAAATCTAAGAAGCCGTTAATAATCGTTTGTCCCTACCCGTCATTTTGACGTTCGTGTTAATATTGATACCCGATCAAGCGAAAGATTCCAAAATTGAACCACGAGCGTAAAGAGTGGTTCGAAAAATGGAATCTTGAGCGTTGCGAGGGTTTCAAAGCACGACGGTTAAACAAAATTTGCCCCCGCGTGAAACACAAAATTTTTCACCTCACGAACCCGAAGCAAATATTAAATGTAAAATATCAAACAAAATCAAACCAAATCAAGTCCAAATGAATGTTATTAAATATCTATCATCCAAAATCATCATTTAAAAGTCAATTCTACCAGCAAACATAAGAAAACAAATCAAAATTTGCATTTGATTACTTTGCCCCACATGTGGATAAAATGCAACTTTGCTATTCGTTTTCGAAGTGCAAAGTATAAGCCTTTCCGAGCTGGTGGGTGAAAAGAGTTTTGTATGATGTATCTGAGAATGCTGAGTTTTATGAATACGGGGGGTTATTAATAGACATTTTATAGGTACCTAGTAGATATATTACCACCATAATAGCTACCTACTCATTTAACTACCTATTACCTACTTTGCCAACTTTGCCTATTACTCATCTTAGCAATTATAAAACTTAACTATCTTCTAACTTTATATTGGACATGTTTTATTACTAGATTTAGGTATCCATCTATTAATTGGAAGTTTTCGGTATATTTTTAATGATTAGGTAGTTAAAAACATGGCTATTATAATTTGACCTGGTACTAAGTGATCAATTTAAGATTAAAATGTGGAAATTAAAGGTGCAGAATGTGCAGAAGTGAAGCATTGCATTGCTGACAAATCCGTCAATTTAAATACATACTTACCTACCTATAGGAAAATCATCTTTATTTAACATCTATAAAATTATGATCAAATTTTTAATTAGGATATCCACAACGCAGGCTTCGTCAGGTGGCTACAAATGCAAATCCGCAACATGCTTCGTCCAAAACAAACCAATGATGATATCCGCAACAGGCTTCGTCATTTTTTTTTTACCTACCTAATACCTACCTATTACAATATCATGATTTTATTTGTCTTCATAGGCTTAGAATGATGGTAGAGATCATTCTAGTAATGCCTACTCTACCTTATAGTGTTTTATTACATGGTTATGGGCTTACAAATGTCTTACAAAGGTTTCATATAAGATAATTACTCAATGTCTCTATCCTACCTTTACTTTCGAAGGCATGCAATATTATGTTAATTTAATAATGTTAGATTTTATTAGAGTTAGACCAAGAAAAGTCTGCAGCGATTTTGATAGCCCACGCAGTGCAAGAGTTATTTCAAACGTCACACTTTTATGAAATTATGACGTATAAATAACACTTGCACTGCGTTGGCTATCAAAATCGCTGCAAACTTTTCTTAGTCCAACTCTAGGTACCTGCCTCTAATGTATCTACATACAGTCACAGAATTTGAAGGTTTATTACTTTTGAACCTTAAACTTAATGCCATCACAAAAAAAGTTTAGGTTATTGCTAATTTTGAAATTAGGTACCTACTTTAGATGCTGTACCTAATCCAGTAATTAAACCCTTTTTTAAAAATTGGTATGATAATAGTTTGCAGAGGAATTCAAAGACTTGTCAGGTGTGTGTGATGTCCACGAACCCTGTAGGTACTACAATGAAAGAGGGGTTTGTGTCCTTCAGTGAGACATACACAGTGTAACATGAGGAAACCAATTAATTTTAACCACGAATTTCTGAGGTCAAAAAAGGAAATAATGTAAAAAGAGTTTAGGTCAATTTCGCCAAAAAAAAAATTTTTGTTTAGGTTTTTTAATTTTTTTAACGTATTTGTACATAAAAAATAAATTTTATTGGTCACTTAAAATAGATTTTTACTTTTTTTTTCGTAAAACACACTTTTTGCAAAGTGTTACTTGTCACTTTTGACATCTATCAATAAGGATATTTAGACTACGTCCCATAGCAGCAACGTCACCATCAAAAAGGCCTTTTACACTATGTAACAATAAAAAAATGTTTTTTTTTTAATTAATATTATCTCTGAAACAACATGGCGTAATTCAAAAAAGTTTATAGGACATTTTTGTCTCTAAATCTGATCAGAAATAGGTACGCTGTTAAAATTATTCGGTTTCCTCGTGTTACACCGTGTATATCGCGATGTCCGGTAATTAATGGATAACCTAACCTACTAACCATGACTGGGCACTATAGCTGGTCCAGAAAATGGACTTAATAGTAACGTGACGTTTCTGTTTGAAGAAACGTCACATTTGACACTGACGTCACTGACATATCTAAGCCATATAGTTTCTAGATCTATTAATTGACCTGTTTTAAAGCTCGAATCTGGTCGAATATACATACCTATATATTTGAACTTTATTTCATCGCGTCGCTAATCGAACTGAAATTCTGATAATCTGTACTCAATTTTCTGTCGCAGGGTGAAGTAGGAGCGGAATCAAGCATTATCCGTTTTGTAATATGCAGAATTCGGACAATTTATTGAAAAAATAAATTTAGTATGGAAAATGGTACATTTTTTAACAATTTTGAATTGCAGTTTTTGAGTACCTATAATCTGGAAATTTTATAAAGATAGGTACTGTGTACATAATATGAGTTTATTAATACTTAAATCTTGTCCTATTTTGAGATATAAATGATTTTTGATAGAGTTGCGATGATTTGTCCGATCACTGGTAATATGAAATACTAAGGTACTTATTATGTGCTTAGGGTGATATTCCACCTGTGCAATGTCTTTGACCAATGTGTATTTTGTCTCACATTTTGCTTAGAGAGAGTGAGATGCACTGACATTGGACAAAGATATTGGACAGATGTAATACCACCCTTACGTGTATACTAAGTCACTGACTGCCGTATTCGAACTTCAAGATATTCACAAGAGACGACACGTATACTAGTTCTCTTTTGCAGCGCAATTCGGGCAACCAATGTCACTTTTACGTTAGATAGAGTAAGATATCTATTAGATGTGAATTGGATCTCTAAGTCATATCCTGTGGAAATCGTTCAAGTATCTCCAGAATCGCGCAAATGTCAAATTTGACAGGTTCGATCTTAAATATATCCTTATCGTATCTCGGTGATGTCTAAAAGATATCTAATAGATGTCTATTTCAAAATCCGAATCGGGCCCAGAGAGTGAGATGCACTGACATTGGACAAAGATATTGGACAGATGTAATACCACCCTTAGGTATACTAAGTCACTGAATGTAGATTTAGTTGTAAGCAGATTCAAGCTTAGCTAGTGTTGTGCAACGACCATTACCGTAGCGCTCGAGATAGTGCTGCGCCAGACAGATTTATAGGGGTGTGTGTAAATCACCGGGGATGCCGTCTTGCGTCTTGAGGGGTTGAGGGGTTAGTGGGGCGGGTTTTTGCGCGGGTGTGTGCTCTATATCTATAATGTTTGTTACTGAAGTCATGAAATGTGGGTGGGTGTTTTATTGCGATTTCACGATAATTTTGGATCATTGAAGATAAATACCTACCTACAAGTTTGTCAAGTTTTTAATCTATTTATACCTACTACTTACAGGGTCATTGCGCTAGTTTGCGTCCACTAGACGAGATTTGAATATAAACCGTCATTGCTGCACAAATTTGAACTTAATGCAATCCTTAATATCTAAACAATTTATCTATCTACATAAAAAAAAAATTACGCATGTAGCAAATTATAAATCAAATGTAAGTTTTATTTGCTAAGCTTGTCAAGTGGACGGAAACTGACACCGGACGGTAAACTGACGGAATTACCCTACATACCACGTTTCCCAAAATTCAACGATAAGCTGGCACCAGAAGACGGACCTGCTCATGACTACTCGAGGAAAAAAAGAAAAAAAAAAATCTCAATTTATTATGGAATTACAAAAAAAATGAAAATCGACACCCCTAGTGGTATGTTTAACGACCATGTCTACAATTTTACAATTTTTTTTTCTATTTGTTCTAATTTTTCCTCGAGTTGTCATGAGCAGGTCTATCTTCTGGTGCCAGCTTATCGTTAAATTTTGGGACACGTGGTATACTACAACGCAATTGATGGACCATTTGCTGGATCGCCAGTGTATATTAGTAATTTTAGTAGGTAGGCATTCATTACTAGCAATTTAAAACAGCATTTATTCTAAAAATATAATACCAATTTCTCAGTCCCGCGACACCCACTCGTTTTCTAAGCGGCGAGCCAGACAGACTGAATAATATTTAACCCCTTTGAAATGTAAAAGCATTACGGAATGAAAAAACAGCACTTATGTAGTACCTCCCTACGCAGATAAACCATCTCTCGTACAAAGCGCACAAAGATACAATGCCTCTGAAAGGGTTCAAGAACGCACTTTCAAATTAACCGCCCTCGGCGGTAAAACGACGCAACTCCCACTTTCATTGCACCCCATTCTGAACTCTATGAACCCGGAATAACTTGTGGTAAACAACATTATTCGCTTGCTGTACTATCATGATATAAAATATTAGTTGCTGCAATGGTCCTATTTTAAATAGGGCCGTTTACATTTTTCCTTTTCATGTCATTGTCTCAGAGCGGAGAGCGCTTGCAACCGTCACGTTCCAATTTTGAAAAGTGTCGGAACAAAATGGTAGTCGCTTTGTGCCGCGCCCTCGCTCGCTGCTGACTCGAGTTTGGTAATTTAGCAGATGTTCTGCGACCTTTGATGTTCCGTCTTTTGGAAACGCGGGTGTAGTAGGTATAGGTACATCAACCATAGATATACACCGCTAGCAAACACAGTTGGACACCCAACCTACTTTTCTACGTGCCATCTACTATTATATTGAATACGTAACGTACTTAGCTCTCAGACAAAAATGTTAAACAACAACCAACCGCCTAACTTGGAACATGATTCATAACAATCCACAGCATACCGACGTCAAAAACATCATCCCAACAAGAGAGAAGTCATAGATACCAGCCTTCCATCAGCATAGCAAGTAACCAAATTGGAACATCACCGTCCCATGTTTACAACTCAACAAAAAAAAGAAAATAACAAAGAAGCCGAATTTAAATTCCAATCGAACTTTGACACATGTCTGCCACCATAAACAATGGAAATTCAAATCATCGTTTAGGTTTGACGTCGGGCGAGGTAATGCGATTGTGGCTCAGTACTCTATGGCTCTTCATCTATAAATAGGAGCCTTTTCTCTCGCTTTTTCTTCACAGAATCCGAGTCAAGATCGACCGATAAGCTATCTCGTGTGAGACGGTCTCAATATCCACAGATGGCCTTGCTCTCGTGTAATCTCTGCGCTCGGCGTAGATATTTTTGTCATTTTTTGCTGTTGCTTCTTTGAAAATCTCGCTTTGTACTCTAATAGGGACATTATTATGACGTGGAGCAAGCCGTCTAAATATGTAAACACTGATTGAGGATAGATAAAAGACAAAAGGAGTTCGGTGATGGGACAGAATAGTTTTTATGGCATTGCGAATGTTGGTCGCTCGGGTGGATTGAAAGATGAGGCTTTAAGTTCTCGTGGAAACTGACGCAGCTGCTCGTGTGGTTAAATCTCCAATGGCTCAGATTTTCCAATTCATGACTTTTGAGCGCAGCGCCGTTGTAACAGACTCGCCCAATATTCTCGCGTCAAGGGTGGATTTATCGAAAGAACTGTCTGTAAAAATTTGGATTACCTATTTTAGCACTAAATGATTCATATTTTAATACTATGGTTTGTGTTATGTACAAAATCCTTAAACTCCGTTTGGTGGAAAATGACAATTTGATCAAACATTAAGTACTACAATTCAAGCTATTTGTTAAACAAATAATAACAGGTTATTTTATTGTATTTATATTTAACCGACATAAAAGTTGACAAAGGTTAGCTATTCGGTGGTAAGTATTGAAATTTTTATGAATAACCAAACCCAACCTTCAAGTTAAATTTAGTAATATTTAATTACTTTACGTGTAGAGAAATAGTTACAATCATGCCACGATTGATAAGAAGCACGACTGCATTAAGTTATTCAAGAAAATAATATTTAAACTTTGACATCATAATAACAAATCCTTTTAAACTTAGTCGACTTGATTGTATTTTAAGATAACGCTATTCACTGCATTCCAAATTAATAAAGACTGAATAATAGGTGTGCTATTTATTGGTAGTTTAAAATTTCGTTTTGCAAACATAAACAAGTATAGGTAATAGATGGCTCTATTTATATTGATTTGTTGGAAAACGTATTTGTAGGTGTCTATATCTATATAGTGCTAGTGCTATTTATTAATATAAATTAGGCGAGTAAGTATGTAATTTAAATAAGTAATAGATTATTTTTATTTGTTTATTTTTAGGGGTGATTGCCAAGTCATTTTATTTATTATCAACCCACTATAATTAACCCATTTAGCCCGACGTGTTAATAATACAGATTTTGTTTTTGTTTTTTGTAGTGGCTAATTTATAATACAGGGTGTTTGGTACATCGTTTGCCAAATTAAAACAGTAGATAGGTTGAGTCATTTGCTATCTCCTCATGCCTAGAAAAACAAAATTGGCCATGGTTTTTTTTACTACTACGCAAGTAAAAATTTGAAATTTACGAAAAACTGGCATAGAAGTGAGAAAAAAAATGTGCGCCAAATTAAAAATTGTTAGGCCTGAGAAGATAGCAAATGACTCAACCTATCCGCCGTTTTAATTTGGCAAACGATGCACCAAACAGCCTGTATATCAACAAGAAATGCATTGCAAGACTGGTATTTTTGTATTTGTAATGTTTTTGATGAGATGAGATGTATATTTTTCTCTAATTTAATTGACACAGATTTTTTCAGCGTTTGGATAATATTAAAACCCAATTTCCGTCCATGTAAAAATTGTAGAAAGTGTCTTATGTCAAAACAAATAAGAGAACGTTAATCATCAAGGTATACAATATCAACTTCTATAAATAGATACATAGACAAAATTTCACCATAAGCACCTAGTATAGTTCGTTTCTTGTTTATTTCATTTATATAAGGAATATATTAACTATGGAATAATATTAACTTCAATAAATTGCTCTGATAATTAGCTTAAGATAATATATTATTATGTAAAACGTTCATAAGTGCTTGTTACTAGGCCTACATGAATAAAGTATTTTTGTCTTGTCTTGTCTTGTCTATACCTATAAAATTTATACGACCAAGCCTTACCGGGCACAGTGCGAACCGCGCATAAAGTACCTACCTAACCCTTTGACAATTTATTTCAGTTGGCCTAACTTCGCGCTTCCAATAAATTTCCCTGCAGAGACAATTCTAAAAAGCTGATTTCATTTTAAATTTAAATGGAGTATATAGTAAGTACATAGCGTAATTGTAATGTAAGAATTAGTTATACTATACGTGATTGTTTACATCCCAGGCCAGAAGGATAGAAACAAGCTTATATAACAAAAAAAAGCTAAAATTATAATACAAAATGTTATAATAAATAATAACTCAAATTCTGGTACCATAATTACCAGTTCAACATTTTGTAAGGCAATTCAAAAGGCCGATATGTAACTTTTCCAAACTTATTTTTTTACCCTTTTTAGTATGTTTAGGTACGCCTTGTATACATGTACATATTAGGATTTTTAATGCTTAGGGTGAATTTTTAATCTTTTGGAGTCGCCTAATGTAAGTTTTTGGTTACCTATTTACAATAATAATAACGAATTTTGTGACGTAGCCTGTATCTAATATAGCGAGTTTGTGTTCACCTGACGAAGCCTGCGTTGCGGATGTAAGATTATAGTCCCCGAATAAAGCTACGAATAATAATACCTACATAATATGTAGAAACATGAGGTATTAGAGAAAACAACGTTGTTTCCATACTTTATGCCTGCGGTGTAAGCATAAATAAGTGTCATCATCATCATCAAATGTACCATACTTTTCTGTTTTTTTTTTAAGTCGTGTAGATACTCACTCAAGGATATTGAAGGGCCAATTTACTACTCCAAGGATCGATCTCCTTTCATACTTGACTAAGAAATGAAGAATCTATAAGAGCAGAACTTTACATCCCTAATAAATATGTATGTACGTATCTAGAAATGGAGCAGACAATTTCCGTACCTATCCCTTATCTGTGCAACTTACCAAACAAAACAACGCAACGGACAATAAGCATAAAACAAAATCGCTCCGACCCCACATACGCCGACGCCCGAACACTTGGAAAAATCCCTATGGATTTTCCGCGAGGGAGGGGCGCGGAAGGGGGGAAGGAACGTAAAAGAGAAAAGCTGCGAGTTTTTATCTCGGCGCCATAAATTTTATTCGTAACGTGATTTAGTGCGCAGATTGCCCCCCGCACCCCCCGCGCCTACGCCCCCCGTAAGGCTGCTAGTCATTGTCAAAATTATTGCACCCTATCTACTGAAGCTTTAAATATATGTCCCAGGCACGGACACCTACAACCCGTTAGGCTAACTCGTCATTGGGAATTGGTTTGCATGTTTTAGAACACCTTTACAAATATTTAACAATTTTGAACACGAAGTCACAGACTCTGTCTGATGTGATCTCTAAACATATTATTACTATACTTAGGTAACAAATCTTTGCTGAGCGCTAAGCTTGATGTGCAGTAAAACTAATGACAGTGTGGCAAATGTTTAGGAGGAAAGGAGCCAGGTTTTGAAACAACCACTTGCATAATTTCGGTAGTGTTGGAAAGATTTTTGTACGTGTAACTGTTATTTTTTTCAGTGAGAACACTAATTTGCCGCTACCGACAAATACGAGTATTTAACTCATAAAAATTCGCTCCGAAACTACCGAAATAATACAAGTGGTTCTTTTATAACATGACTGTTTCATGTCACACTCCCAGGATAATAGTACATTACTACAGAGGCCGGGACGAAAGGGGTTGCCGGCCGAAGACATATAGACGGATAGGTCTGAGCGCGGGCAACCCCATTTCCCGCCGAGGTATGTATAGTGCTTTTCTCAAACATGCAATGAAATAAATAAAATAAAAAATCCACGAAACCCAAGTTTTATTTATAGAAAAAACTAAAAGTAAACTACACCCAAAATATAACCAACACGTACCTATATCATTATCACGCGTATGTTTTACACGAGTCGTGTATTTTTACTACCCGTATATTTTCATGTATCTTTGATTTTTTCGCCTTGTATCCGTCTGACTGTCGTTTTCGTCACATAAGTTTACATAGTCTTTCATGTTGATATCATGTTTCACATACATCGTTGCTTTATGCATGGAGTAAGTAAGTATAATTTCCACAGTGTTGACGAATTTGTTGAAACATTCATTTAAAATATGCCACAAAACTGTTTCTAATAAACTGTAAGCCATTCTTCTTAGTTTCTCAAATAATAAAATTGCCATAAGCAACCATATACATACTTCGTCTTTGACTTGGCGGCAGAGGCAGCAAGTTATTTAAAATCAATTCTGCTTAGGCTGCCAATTCCAACACCTACGATTACAATTAATATTAATTTCATTATTTTGTCGGAACTCATATTAAAGTCAAAAAATCAACAACGCACCATAAATCCAATAAAACAGAATGAATATTTTTCAACTTTACCTCCATAACAATTTAAAAAATATAACTACCCGTGTTTGAGTAGTCCTTTTTACCGCTAACGTTTAGATGAAATATTTTAAATGTTTTTATTTGTGTAGTTAAATTTATAATTTAAAATTATAAAATTATAGAATGTATTATTTATTAAGTTCATGTTGATTTTATACAAATAAAACTGCAAATTATAGTAAACATTGTTTTTTGTTTTTTTTTATAGGCGTAGTGGTAGAGTGTCATTACGAACCATAAAGCAAATACTGCCTCTAGTTTTTTTTAATGGATGAATGCCACGATGCTGTGTCACAAATATCTGTGAAATGAAAATTAAAAAAGAGGACTTTGCCGGCCTAGGCCTGCAAGATGTGTATGAAATTCCATTAACGACCTTTTGTCCTAGCCGCACCTGAAACGTCATACTTCGCAGCCTATTATAAGGAACATAACATCAATATTTCATTGCATGTTTGAGAAAATTAAGTTATATGCTCAATCCATTATTCTTAAAATATGATGTCATAAGTAAGGGAGCTTAAAAAGAACAAAGACACATGTGCTTTAACGCAAAATTACTTTTTGATCATAAGAGGTATTAACTAAATGATAATATGATACCTAATATCTACATAGTGCTTCCTATATACATACCTACATCAAGTCGCCTGTAGCTACATATAATACCAATTGGCATTCAAAACAGGCTATATAAATTAGTTACCTAGATACTTTATTTTAAACTATGCTACGCATTTGTTATGCAATGTGCACTTAATAAAAAATCCCATTGAATACTTAAGTTTGATCTTCTTGTTAAATTCCCTGGATTGTTCGTTACGCAAACTTCACTTTCTTAAGGTCTGAATGCCTTTGTTTCCACTTGATGTATTCGCAATGCATTTTGTTGCTACTAACACCGCTCATGACTCGCCGTCAGCAACATAATGCAATATCAGACCGCTGGCGCCAGAGAGCCTTAGCATTCATCTGAAAAAACTACTCCGGCCGCCAGCCTAATCCTCCATTATTTTTAGTTTAAAAGTAAATCTTAGTTATTTGTCAATACCGAGCCACAAAGGCGCCCAAATATCCTTACACTGGCTGAAAGGCATAATACACGCCTCATAATACTGGAGCAATTCAGAAACTGTTAAGATTATAATGCGCTTTTGTTGGCCTTTTGACAGCTTCATTTTTTCCGTAGGCTTACGCGGTGTCGTGTTGCCGTGGCTAGTGCGTATTCTCGTGCGAAAGTGACATTTTTTTCATCACTATTTCTGGTGAATCCTCGATTGCTATCGCGCCGTATTTTATGTAAACAACAAATTTCGTGGCAGTGATGGAGAATGCGACCGCAGATGCGCCAGCATTATTTTTATTGTCTACGGTGGTAGAGAATCGGAGGCTCGCATTTGATCCGGGACGCTCTACACTGTGTCTTATCTCGGATCTGGTTTTATGAAACCCTAAATTTACGACTGCGGTCGAGGGTGGGGGTGTATTAAGCCGACTGCCGACGCTTCGCTGCCACAGACACTTTTGTCGTCGACAATTCATGGCGGAGCACGTTCGGCGAAAAAATGCCGCTTCAAATTTCGGCAACCAGCGGTTGATTGATGGAGAGATTAAAACTGGAATCAATAAACGAGCACACTCCAACTCACATCTGAATCATAATCAGTAATACATTATACACTTATATATCTATTTATTCAAAGACCATTTATACAAAGAAACATTGCCTAATAATAACATACTCAAGATATCGTATTTCACATACACTGAAAGGATATTGAAAATCGCAGCCTATCTACAATATCTTATTTTATTGACAAAATGAAGTTAAATCAATATTGATTAAGGGTTTCATTATCTGGTAGGTACCTGAAGCGAGTCTTAATTGTGGGCCAGAGCCGGCAGGGTTAGCCCAGATACAGGCGGATCCTCTATAAATTACGGGAATAAATCCCGAGGAAGAAAAATTGCCCTCTGGAGCACATAATTCTTGCCTTGTCACAAGCCCTCCTTATCTGGAGCCAATACCGGATTACAATGCGATTTTTATTTCATGCTGTAGGTACCGCTTCTGTTCCGAATGTTTACGTACCTACGTGTTTATCTAGTTCACACTTGTATTGTAGGTTACTATAGTACGTTTTTTTAGCATTAGAAAGAACTCCATTGAAGCAAGCGTGCAGTTTTTATCAGGCTCTTTAATTGTTAATAATTATTGAATTATCTAATGTAGGATGGTCAATAGGTACATATAATTTACTTCAAATTATTACCGCTAAAAGTGCCGGATTTGGAACCACAAGCTTACTTCTGCGAAGTTCTTTTTAATGCTAAAAAAACGAACAAAATCGACACAATTTTCAAACAATTTTTAAAAGGTTGCTATACTGAAATTCTAACGACGTTTTGTACCTAGAAATTACATGAACAGTTTTAGTAAATACTTATAGACAAAAATTATGTTTCGCAACTGTAGATTCTAACCCCCGTATTCATAAAAATTAGCAAAATTTTGTTAAATTCTATCGCTTTCTAAAAAACACAAATATCAAAATGACGAATAACAGAACAAACTATTATTAAGGGTTTGTTAGACTTAAGAGGCGTTTAATGAATAACGCCA
Organism: Cydia fagiglandana; assembly: GCF_963556715.1. Lineage (NCBI taxonomy): Eukaryota > Metazoa > Arthropoda > Insecta > Lepidoptera > Tortricidae > Cydia > Cydia fagiglandana. Next base: position 12,312,130 of record NC_085938.1, read on the forward strand.
TAAGTATTTATTTGACTCACAATTTTGTTCTAAAAAGTATAATAAGTTACATAGTTGACTACTCTGACTCTGACTGAGGTACTTTATCGATCTACCTACATAAACACAACATATTTTACAAATTATGAATGCATACAATATATGGTCAATATGTTATAAGTGTTATAACATTACCAAACAATATGAACTAATGGACAATGACAAATGATTCCCTTTGTATCTATATTGAGATGTCACTGCGCATTGTAAAATAACAATTGAACAAATTCCCTCAAAATTTAGAAGAAAAAGTCAAATTCAGCGAAATATTTTGACAAGATAATGAATAAGCGGGAGGCGTGGAATGACAGCTAATGATACCTCGAAAGGGAAAGAGGTCCATATCTTTTTTGCTCTGATATTTGCAAGTTGGGCTATTTAGTTCCATATTCACTTTCGTTACATTCCAAAGGAAGGTACCTGTGGTTTTAGTAATATTAAAACATTTTTGTGTTGAGCGAATTCCAGGATATAGGTACTTTAGGCGTTTCTAAATGCGTTTCACGCTTTGCTCTACATTTTCTTATCGAGAAGTGATCTTTAGGTATGTACTATACTTACGACTCTTACGAGTTTATATTTTGTCATACCTATTTCTACACAACTATTTATTCCATTTAAGTAATCAATGATAAACTAAGTATCTGTCTTTATTAGATTTGTAAGTAATTTGTCCTTCGCGTATGCGTCGTGACTAAGCAATTATTTTTTGAATAGGCCTTATTCTCATTTGGTAAATATTATTGGGTAATTCTCCCAGAGTTCACGCCTATAAATAATAACAATTTTCCATAAATTGCATAACAATTGCGGTAACACGTCACAGTAAACGATTTATTACTTTCTTTTGTTGCCATATCGCTGCAACTGTAAGCAAAAGTTGCCAACACTCGTACAATTGCAGTTATTTATTTTGGTTGCAGTGATTATTTATTTATTTGTCGCCGGTAGGCATTGTTGTCGACGCTTTGTGGGCCTACAATAGCACTTCACGAGACCGACATGGAGAGGTTCAATAGTAGTTAATTTCCAATTTTGCAAATGAAAATGTGTTTGTTCGTTTTTGTAAACATTTTATTTTGACACTGATATTGCTGGCCGGCTAAAAATACTTACTTATACTATCTATTTTATCCAGTGTTAGGATATAGGAGCATACCTAAATGAAAATCGAGTAGGTAGGTACATACCTTTGTCTTACCAAATTTTCTCCCTAAATAACATACTTTAGGAAAGGAATGTAAGTATTAAGTTTATAAACATCCTATTAAAACAATAACTTAATATAATATTCGTCACTCTCTGAAAATTACCTACATTATACAGATTATGCGTTTCATTAGTTACCGAAAACTATGGGTAAAAAATTTGCAGTGGAAGTTGGCGGTTATGAAGGACCCCGCCACCCGACCAGCGATGCCACGCTCTATTACCATTCGCCACGGAGCGCCTTGTTGCCAAACAACAAAAACACACCCATATTTATTGCAATATGACCAAATTTAACGATGTGAACTGCCGAGATAATTCGGTCAAAGTTTAACACGTTGACAAAGATTACGGCACTTTCTAATCGTTCGGGCGTGATGTTGTTACTGCGATTTCAATTTTATGTTCGGATTAATTGTGAGAAGCGCCCGCCAGTGTTTCGAACAATAATTTTGCAATAAACTCAATGAATGGAAAATATGATAGGCGTAATTATTATGTTATGTACGCGAAGGCACGATATAGCATGTTTGCAAAGTACTCGTAATCAGTATCTAGGTAATAATTAATTCTTTTTATGGTCTACGAAAGCATGCTGAAACAGGGGCGAATTAGAATTTATAAGAAATCGGTAAAACTTAGAAAGAACTGCTGGGAATACCGCTTTACTTACCTAACTTAAAACCTTAATCAGAAATCAAATTAAGGTTTTATAATTTAATATAGGTATTTATATACTCATAAATATAATTGGGTCTTCATCCGCAATAAGATAAAGGTTTTAGAATTATGTCGTCAGTGGATATTTGTTAATTATTTATAAAGTGTTTATATTTCGTTTAATATTATCTTACTTGCACACCTTGCTGGTGATAAAATTTATATTTGAGTTCAAATTTGAATTGATAAGCAACGTGTACCCTACATAATCTTCTAACCAAGTACCTACCTATGATTCTATTCTAATTAACTCAGTTTTAATTTGGTTCCGAAAACAAGCTTTGACGTCTAAAGATAAGCAAAGTAGGTATTTCGTGCCACAAGTTGTTTAAAGTAAGCATGCAAAATGTGAACGTAACTAGAAAGTTATTATAATAATTGTATTAGGGGTCGAGATTGGCCACAGCTCATAACTCATTAGGCACGGCGGATGATAACTGGGGTGGTACCGTACGCAAATCATTTAGAGCCCTCCGTTTATCGAATTAGATTTGGTAGCACCAACACCAGTAACCATAGCAAAATTACGGTAACGAGGCATCACTTTCCTATTTATGGTAAAAATACGTTTAACCTTTTAAATCTCAATTGCTAATTCACCGCGGCAATAAAATATCAATTGCACTTAAACCTTGAGGGCTGAGGCATATTCATATTTGTAAATATAATTTAGCGTACTCTTCTCGCACTCAAGAATTTGTACCTATCATTTTACTATCAATTTCTGGAAATCGATCAAGTTGTAGCGGCATTCATACATAAAAAAAAATCCTTAATTTATATTCAGGGTGTACTGATTACGAAAAAGTAGAACAAAATGTTTTTGACGCGAAATTTGTAACACCTTGACACTATTCAATTTTTGTAACACCTCAAGTAAATAATTATATTTATCGGTTGACGAGTAAGATCCCGTTAAATTTGTTTCCGCTGTCGAAGTGACTTAGGTACGATAACTTGAATTAGAAACTTAATGCCAACATTGCCAGCTATAGGCACATACGTACACATATAATGCACCATAATATCTATATACATTGTAAAGATACGTAGTAACTACATATAGCTCGCTAGTCAACTTGAGTGACAGATTGGTAAATAGCGTGATAAGGCAGCGATGGCGATGTGATTCGAAAGATATAGCCACTAGAACGGAATAGCTTTACTTTGGATCCGCCTCGGACAAAGTAAAGACTGACTTAAAGGTTAAGTGTAAGTTATAAACATTAACATTTTAAGGCCTGAGTTTTTAGGCGTAATCTGTAACAATAGCTGTTTTTTTACATGCAGAGAAAAGTGTAGAGCTAAAGTTAACGAGCCAATAAATCTTGAAGAAAAATACAAATATGGCTTTTTGGTCTAATGTAATTCTTGTTGACTAAGACCCATTTGCACCATTCCACTAACCCGGGGTTAACCGGTTAAACCTGGAGTTACCATGGTTACCAGTACAATTTGACACTGGGTTAACGGTTTAACCGGTTAACCCCGGGTTAGTGGGAAGGTGCAAGTGGCGCTAAGGCTCTTTATCTCTGGAAAAACGCCCATTTTGAAGTTTTTTATGTTTTCCGTGCAAAGCTCGGTCTGCCAGGTATTGTTATTGATCTGACACATCTCACATACGCCTACCTATGTAATGAGGACATAATGTTATTGATCTAGTTGCGTGATATTTTATAGTTGGTTTATTCCATAATAACATCTAATATTACGCAGTTTTACACCCAACATCCGCTGTTTAAATACCAACCTTGTCATAACCGCATACTTAAATCATTGATTTCTGATCTTAATTTCTCAATCATATTTCAAATTTATAGTTGTGGCCTCTGAAGAGAAGCAATTTGCCTAATTAGAGGTAAACTGTAAACACGGGACGGGAGGCTTTCGGTAGCCGATGGTTATCGCGGCCTCCGAGCAAGGATTACAAGGTTATAAAATGTAATTGTTTATTTATAATTCAATAAAACCTTATTAGAAGACCGCATTGGAAGAGAAAGATACTGGAGTTCATGCACACGTAAGCTACAATGTGGCTTAATTTGATTTGAATTGAATTTACAATTTGGTGGGACAATATTTTTTGAATTTCTTCAAATACCTACAGATATTTAAGCACCCAATGGTACCGATGTAATTTTTAAAAATTCCTAGAATAATACAATTATTTTCATATTTTTTTTTTGAAATTGACAACACCAACAATGTTTTTTTTTTTCAATAATTAAGCCTAGCTAAGTTCGTTTTCACTACTTTCAGCCTTACTTACAGCTTTAGAGCTTATTTCGAAAACGTTTAACCATTTTGAAATAGGTAGGTACACATCTTGCTTTTTTAACAAGAATAAGGATATTCTGGCAGGTATAAATACTACCTAGGCACACGTCTTCTCATAACTAGCACAATTTGAGAGGATAACATGTTCTGGCGTCACGTCACAGGTACGTAACCCCGTCACCCGGGCGTTCCGGGAAGCTGCATGAAGTTGTCACGGGCGCCCCGTCGGGACGGTAGCGCGCGGGCGGTCCGGCCCGCCTTAATTAATTTTAATAACCTACCTCACATCAAAAATAAACCTTATGACAAGAATATAAGAGCGATTAAACGGTGAGTTGGAAAACCAACATACCCGCTTGGCTTTAAATTTGGATAGTCTATTGTTTAGAGCCTTTCAATCGATGGTCAAACTTTTGATTGGTGTTGGTGACCCAACAACAGTTTATCTATATATGTCGGCGGCCGATCGTAAGATTAGGCAGATCGTAATGTTCCTGTGTAATGTTTTGACACTTTTGACGATAGGCACATTAAACCAATATATATGTATATAGATAGAATAGGTTCGTTAGGTTGCTTTAGATGCCCGAAGGGCAAACTGCCCAGAAACAGGAGCCCAGGAGGAGGATTCATATTCGTGGAACTGCTTTTATATACCTACCTACAGATTTAAAATACGAAGTGGTCTCCTGAAAGCCACAATTCACCTACAAAGGCAAAAGGAGGAATATAATATAAACAATGAACAAGGGTCAAAAGACCGCAACAATTAATATGAAAACAAAAGAGCTAAATTAAAAGGCATTGCATCGGTATTTCGCGCACACGCGTGGCAACTCGACAGGCTATTGAAGCATCATACAACAAGGGCCCAAACAGGCCCTTGAGCGACTACCTGTGCAAACTTTGTCACAATAGCCCTTACTCGCTATGCCCCTTGAATATTCCAATATTTCATCGATTTTATTGTGGCTCCGATGTCAACCCTGTCTCGACAATAAACTGTCGTTAACTTTTTTGCGCAATCGAAAATGTTTCACGCCGAATTATGAACAAAGGCAGAATAGGCGTGTTACGTTTTGTCTATTGCAGTAACTCTTATTTTATGAGGAAACTACTTTTGACGGACAAATTGCAAAGTTCCGACAATACAATAAAGTTAAATTAAAATGAGCTATATGTTCAAAAAAACATTTTACGAGCTTCCTTGGCGCCGTCATACGCCTTAAGAGTCATTCCTTAGTAAACAACAAGAACGTGTACACTTTAAATTAGTATTAAATATGAATTAAGCACGTATATACTTATGTACTTATTATATTTTCTTGATTACATTTTATCAGGAAAATTTATACCTGTCCTATTTTATTCGGTAACTACCGAAACACTAATCCTAGTAAAAGATCATTCAGTAGGCTTAACCCGTGCTCACCTGGCCTCGCCCGCACTCTCCCACAGATAAAAACTCTTATAAAGAGATAAATTATTGCATTATGGCTTTTTGAAAGAGTCCACTGCTGCTGAGAAATGACAATATTATTAAAAAGTACGCGTCTTTGTCACACTATCTTTTTGTGTTCGATATATTGTCACCATAATAAATGCTGCCCCTTTATGGGTCGAGCATTGTGCTCCATACCTTTGTGGACATTATTAAATATATTTTAAAGAGTTTTATTAATGGTGGGCGTCGTAAGAATAATGTTTGATTTATTTTTTCGACGCGTGTGCCATAGTAGTCCATGTGATATCCTTCAATCAAATATATTAATGCATTTGTGAAATTAACTATGTAGGCACACAGGTATGTAAGGAACAACGCAGTCTGCGTTTTCTGATATCATAATTAACGGTATAAATACGTTGTTTAATACATTAATAATATTCATATACCCCACATCATCATTGGTATTAGGTAGGTTTTAAACGTTTAAAATGCAAAGTTTTGTTTTTAATGTTTCCTAAATTTGTTTATTTTTATTCGAGAACCTTTTAAAGTCCCATAGCCGTCAATGACATAAAACGTGCGAAAAAATTGTGATATCGAATTCATTGTTTTGAAATTGGAAACGTTTACCTCCTTCGATACCTTCACACCTTCTCGAGCTTTTATAAAATCAGTTTTATTATGATCATATTCACAATTTATCTTTTTCTAAAGACGCGATCTTATTTCTTCAAACAGGTTTTTGATGTAGCCCCAATTCATTGCGTTTTTTGCTGCATAGTCTAACAAATAGACATTTTTATCTAACACCTGTGGTTTTCAGACTCGCATTCATGCTTTAAAACTATTTCATATGCAAATCGATGTGAACTATAATGTCACTCCTATTCATGAACAGGTAACCTACGTACACTTTATACTACGTACCTACTACATGCATTTGAGGTGATTGCTTACATAGCTAAGCTCACCACTACGTTTATGGGGAATGATGATGAATAATATCTCCCTATGTCCTTCCCCAGGCCTCAAACTATAAACTATCTTCCTAACAAAAGTCATCTTAATCAGTTTAGCGGCTTACCTAAGCGTGAAGAGGTTACAGACAGACACAGAGTTACCATCGCATCAATAATATTAGTAGGGATTAAAAGTGTTGTTTCGTTAGTAGTGTACGGTACGTGTGTGTTAGTAGAGTTTTAATAAAAAAATAATTAATTACTTCCATTTCGGCTGTAATATTTGTGCCTATAATAAATTACAAACTATTAGCCAATCAATTAATTTATTTATGGTGCACCCGTTAGCCAGCGTGTTTGACAAGACATTTGCAAAGTAAGAGTCTGTCGAAGCTGACTTTTCACCTTCATAAATAGAACATAAGTTTTTGGCAAAAATTTCATTTTTGGCTTTTATCGCTGACTGTACTTTTCTTTCCACAGGCAACTAATGCTCATCGAAACAAACAGGACAATCGAATCGAGACAAATTCTAAAAACGCCAAACACAATTAGGTTTCGTTGTTTTATCACATAGTTCCTATGGCCACCTCCGGTCTCCATCATCAGATCAGCTCGATGACACCATAATATTGCATTGTAACTCGACTTACGTATGTATGCAAAATTTGAGCTCAATCGGAAACCGGGAAGTGGATCAAATTTAAATTGCAAGATTTGATTACAGACAACGGTCAGGTGAAACTAAATAAAAAAGCTTTTAAAAATAAGCGAGTGTCATTATGAACGTCATATAGTATTTGACATGAATGATGATATTGCCACACTTTGTAGAGTAAGCTTGTGCAGTGCAGACTCTAGCTTAGCTTAGACAGACTCTATATTTTTAGGTACTTACAGAAACGCTGCACAGACTGCTAACGGAACCCTTTTTCATGCATCCAGACAGACCCGTAGTAAAAGAGTTCAGTTGGCACGTTGAAATCCTAAAAATTACAATACTAGTTATTAGAAAACCATTGATTGATCCGTTCAAGTTTTACATTTAGAGCATGTGGTTGAAAAGAAGTTCCGGTACCTAATAATTGATTATAATTTTGACTTAACATGTATCAATTGACGCCTGCGTCGGCGGTGCCCTACTCCTAATTTAACTAATAGTTAGGTACCTACTTACTGTTAAAATGTATAATTGCGAATTAATTATTCGACTTGCTCACACTAGCTACCGTTTTAACAGAGGATATCATTTTCATTTTAATTACAGCCCGCTCGTACCTTAGACAAAAATACCTACCTAGAATTTTTCTTGCTAGTGTTGGATCATTTTAGTTCATATTACAGGCATTACTACTAAGACCATTAGGCAAAGTGCCAATAGGCATTGGCTTATTGCAGATATTCTCCCCTGAGCTCGATTGAACATTTAAATTTAAATATCTCGGTAGATATCTGCTTTAAAGGGTTCGGAAACATTAAAATGGCGGCTTTAACTATAAAGAAACGGGATCGTTTAGGATTTTGAAATTAAGGTTACATTCAAATTGAGAGTGCTGCCGCAGTGTGGACGCTGGCGGTATCATTGTCAATCGCCTTGATACAATGTGTGACAGACTGAACTTAGTCGCGACAGCAATGCGGCAACGTGATTTATCATGAATATTGAGGCACTTTTAGTAGTTGTTAACTCCTCTGCGAAGCAGGTACCTATATGTTAGATAACCTATATTTATCCCAAGACAACTAGGTAGATCCTGAGAAACAAATGAGTGAATGAAATTCTAAGACTTAAATTTATATTTTTAAAATAAAATGATAGTGATAAATGTTAATAAAAATCATTATGGAAACATAATATTAATAAATAAGTGTCATGAACGCGGTATGGTGATCGATCGCCACAATTCTTCTATTTATTGAGTGTTGTGCCCGTTCTCGGAAGCTGTAGAGGTTCGGTATAAATGACAAAATAATACTCCGTGGCGCTTACAAATCGCTGCTCCGTGCTTTGCCACCGGCGCGCCGGACTCGGGCCAAAGAGTAAGTATTTACGGTAGACACGTAATACTACGCAATAGTTAATACATACTACTTAATTATTGAAAAACAAAATGGCTCGAGAAAAATGTTGAGAAAGTTCAAAATTTTATAGACTACAAAGAGAAAATCGAATAATTTAAGTTTTCCTTATACCGGGTGTGGCCTGTAACATGAGCAAAAAATTTAACTGTAGACTGTACTCCTCATACTGACCAACATTTGTTCAACGACTTTTAAAAATAACTTGTGGTTTGATTTTTAATACGCTTTAAAGTTTATTCCAAGACGCAATGTATTGCGAATTTTGTTATGTCTAAGGGGTGACAAGCAATGTCAATCACAATGATATGGCGTGGCGATGGCGTCCATTGAAGACAATATTTATTTTGTATGAAAAATAGGGAGTCTAAATACTTCATAATTTTTAAAAGTTGTTGAACAAAAGTGTCTCCGTTTGAGGAGTACAATCTATGTTTTAATTATTTGTTCGTGTTACAGGCCACACCCGGTATATTACATTAGATTTATTTTCATAATATAGTATTACATTAATAAAAAATATATTTACCTGCGCTAACATTAAATAACATAATTTTGAACATGTCTTTCATTTTATTTCTTAACTCGAAAGTAGGTATAAGTAGAAACTGCAAGTTGATACTTAATGTATTTTAATTTTGCTACCTCTGGGTCCTCTGATAGTGCTTGTAGTTAAAGATTTAAACATTTTGAAGAAATGACTTAATTTGCATCTTATTGGAATTAAATAGACATTCAGACTTGTAAAGTAAAGAGCAGTTAATTTCATAACCTAGACTTATTTGATTTTCTAAAGAATTCTTATCAGATTTTTGATAACTGCAATGAACCCGCTAGGTATCATCAAATTAACAAAATGTTTAACGCACACAAGCAGACAGTAGTAGGTTTTTTGTTTTACAAGGGGGCAAAGTTCTTGTGCTAATATTGATACCCGAGCAAGCGAGATTCTAAAATTGACCCACGAGCATAGTGGTTTGAAAAGAGAAATCTTGGGCGTTTCGAGACTTTCGAGGGTTTTAAGGAACGACGACTTTACATTTACAAATTTTGCTATCGAATGGAATACATAACTTTATTAAAAGTAGAGTCTAAGTATACCAGCCAACATGAGATAAATAAGAACTGAAAATTTGCATAATAATATATTATGTCACTCTTGCGGGTCTCACACTTGAGTCCGTTTTTTTTATTAAAAATTCCAGGACAGTCATTGGCCATTCAAAAGTGATCTCACGTTAGCAAAATGATCTATAATACGATGAATGATATGCCCCCTCTGTTTTAACATGAGACTACTCGCCGGCCCCCCACAAGCGCCCAGCTGGCTCGTCCGGCCCGCTCAATGCGCTCATCAATATCACCTACGTGTCTTATGTTCTAGTAGCCGTCTCTTAGGTATATACTATTACTATTATACCAAGATATTATTACGGATTCAAAACTCGATGCCTTTGGATCATATTAAAACTATTTTTCAAGTAGGTAGCGAAAAAAACTTAAAAATAATTTTGCATCAAGTTGACGCTTCGGTCTAACTTTTTTAAATAATTATTTACAGAAAAAAGAATACTTAACACTATTTTATGTATGTTTCTGTAATAAGACTAATAAGTGCACATATTTGACAAGCTATAGTAGTATACCCTATAATGGACGTGGAACCAGTAATGGGACAAAAAAACATAATTCCTCTAAAATAAGTATCTAAAAGTAGTTTATAAACACTGGCTGTATATTATCATAAACAAGAGTCCTAGAGCTGTTTCAGTTTGAAGTTTCATTAAATTTGGTTGTTTTTTAAGAAATTGGCGCCAACCCAAAAGTTGTCATGTCACTGAAAAAAAATACCACTACGAATTCTTAACAACTTCGCTAAGAGAGGTGAGTTCATTTATTAAATTTTGATTAATTAATACTTGATGAAAACTAGAATGTGTTTTGTTAATTGCATTTACCATGAGATAAGGTATACAACACACTATGTTGTGACTCCACAGATGTAAAAAAATAGTGGTATTTGGCCCAATCCCATTATAGGAGCTGTAAAACTGCGTGTCTCCTATGATGGGACAATTGACAGAATGATGCTTGCCATGCCATAATTTCATGTTTAAACAATACAGAAGTAAAATGTAGTTACGAAATATGTCAATCAGGAGGTATTCTCGGACTTCGGATAAATTAATATCGTTTTTCCAAACTTTTATTTAACGTGCCCTGTTAGTTAGTGTGGGTCCAATCTTGGTAGCTGAATTTGAGCCACTTTTCGATTTCCGATTCAGTTGAAATTTTGTGTAAGTACGTAAGGGGTCATCCATTAATTACGTCACACGAATTTCTAGGTTTTTTGACCCCTCCCCCCCTCCTTGTCACACTTGGTCACATTTGGCAAACCCCTCCCCCCTAGTGTGACGTCACATTTTTTCTACGAAATCGCCAAATCGAATTAAGTAAGCACCTAAGTATTATACATATTTTATCAAAATATTTTTGACGATATAAATATTAGTAATTTTATAACCCAAAACTGCTTAGGAAAGAAAATTAAACGAATAAAAACGATTATCGTTTTAAAAACTTGTTATTTAAATGTGCAGCGAATAAAATAATTTAAATAAATTTTCGGTTACTGATGAAGTTAAAGTGACGTCACAAAGTTTGTGACTCCCCCCTCCCCCATGTCACAATATGTCACATTTTCTTGACCCCTCCCTCCCCCTAAACGTGTGATGTAATTAATGGATGACCCCTAATTAAGTATGCAAATCGGATGATAATGCAATATTATGATAACATGGACCTGTTCTGATGATGGAGACAGGAGGTGGCCATGGGAACTTTATCGCAATAAACCCTAACTAATTGTGTTTGGGTATATTAGAACTGTCTCGATGGATCCAATACAATAATAATTGGCTTAGGAAAGAAAAATACATTCAGCGATAAAAGCTTATACCAAAAATTGATTTTTTTGCCGTAACTTATTCCCCATTTCAATATTTTATACTGATAGAGCAATGTCCATTATAGGGGGCCCATTACTGGATCCACGTCCATTACCGGGGGCCCATTACTGGAGCTTTGGTGTCCATGACTGGAGAAAAAAAGCATAGTTTTAATTTGTTAAATATGTGGAAACTAATTGCAGTGTCTTTGATACAACAGGCCTAAAACATGAAAGACGGATAGGACTTTCATCTTTTAACACGCTAAGCGATAGACCATTTACATGAATAAGGGAAATATAAATACTCCAAATTTACTCTTAAATGTCCCATGACTGGTGCTGTTACTATATAGTTATTAATGTTATCATTAGTTTTTAATCCTATACTATACCACCTAACCTGACTTTTTTGGGAAATTCATAACTGTATGTTGTAAGTCATCCAAAAATAGCTTATTAAAATAAGCTATTTCTGATATTACCCTTTTTAATTTCTAATAAGAGGATACAAAATGTTTTCCATCTTATAAGGTAGAAATTATCCTATTGGATGCTCAACTTAACTCGCGTCACAAGACACTTTAAAAATAAGCAACCCTTGAGCAACACCGTATCGTTAAAAAATACGCTCGTCGAAACAATCCCCAGCTCAGCAATAAGATTTTAGAGACTATTTAGGTTATCTTTAGTGTTACTGTGAGCCGGCGGCGACGTTCCACAACGAAAGATGCAACGACCCCAGTCTATACCGTGTCTTTTAAGGGTAACTGGCGAGTCAATTGCTCATGATAAATCTAAATGTCTGAAAACACTAGTTTAAAGTCAACGAAAGCGGAATCAAATTTAGACTTCGAACTTATATTTACATAGGTATATATGGGCATTTTATACGCTTTAACTTCAAGCCTGTAGGTACTTTAATTTATTTCAACTGTGCTCAAAAATACCAGTTGAGAGTAGATGAAAACATTACACGATCAAATAATGTAGGTTAAAGTCACAAGTCGTTTAGTGACAGATCCAGGTGGTTTTGTATTTGGTTGGTTAACCAATAAATGTTATAACTATACCTACCCGAAAATGTACAAATTGTTTGTTTACTTTTATTTAAATACTACAGACTTTAGGCACAGGCAAAAGTATAAAACAGATGTTTATTATGTATGACCAAAGCAAAGGACCAAAGGGAATCAAAATGACAAACCTTAATATTAATTACTTAGTAAAATGACAGGTGACAGTGTTCAGTTGTTTTGAGTTGTTTTTTAGTTAACCATAACCAACTTCATTTTACTATGTTTATGATCTAATAAGACTGTTATTCTTGTTCATTAATACAACAAAATAGGAACAATAAACGTCACGGTGGTCCACCCACCGCGACTACACGTGCCGTAGTTAAATCACTTCACGCACCCTTCGACAATGTATCCGGGCCGGAGCATCCACTAGACAGGAGCACAGTGAGTAAACAATGTGGTAGTAACAATTAATAGATTAGAAGATAAGCGGTTGCCGTAGGACGATGCCAGGTTTCATATTTTTTGGACTTCTACCCTGTGCTTTCATAGAATATATACTATCACCCATATAACCATTCCAGTCGCAGAATCATCAAAGTGGTAACTAAATGTCAGATGTGTCGTAACAGAGTCCACACAATGTGTCTAGAATTGTTTCGAAACAAAGTGTCGTCGCCGTGTGTACACTTTTCCGTAACAAGGTGTCGACACATTTGTGTGCACTTTGCGTGCGGTTTGCGACTAAATCTGACAGCAAATTTGTGACAGCAAATGTCAATATAAAATACCTCTTGAAAACCAAGGTTTGTCAAACTATTATTAGTGTCTCGTGTGCTCGTAAGTAATTCTAGTAAGTCATCATGGGCGATGCAAATGATAATAATCGACCAAAACCATATAAACACCCAACACCCGTCAACCTTTTACAGAAAAGTTATTAAAGAAATGCAATAAGCTATTTAGGTCAGCCAACGAATGCTCAAAAAAGTTGTAGAGGGAAATGCTCGGAACACAATTTTTGACTCTGTAACTTGGTTTGGACAAGTTAGGAAGTGAACATATCAAAAGTCCCCGGCCGTAGCCCTTGAGCGGGGGGATGAGAGGGGGCTTTGAATGTCCCATTTTCCGGTTTTTCGATTATATCTCGGAAACTATGCATCTTAGCGACATGGCCACTTATACAAAATGAAAGTTAATTTAATTTGTTACAAGTTTATTCAGTCAATTTTTTCGATATGTTGAATAGTTTTTGAGATATCCGCTCTTGAAAGTTTATTTAGGGCTCTCAATTTTATCTTGATATATCTACATCCCCCAAGTGAAGTCCCCAATCCGCATTGGGCTAGCGTGGGGACTATAGCCCAAGCCCTCTCGCGCTCGAGAGGAGGCCTGTGCCCAGCAGTGAGACGTATATAGGCTGAGATGATGATGATGATGATGATATCTACATCAGTGAAGGTACTAGGCCGTGTATGGTATCGTTTTCGTATAAATCTGGGTTGCTGAATCCATTTAAGGTATCACATTGAAACCATTCCACAAAATTAAAAAAATCTTTTTAGGGTTCCGTACCTCAAAAGCAAAAAACGGAATCCTTATAGGATCACTCGTGCGTCTGTATGTCTGTCTGTCTGAATACACAAAATAGTTCTTTACCTATAGATGACAGGAAAACCTATTAGAAATGTGCAGTCAAGCGCGAGTCGGACTTAATGTACGGAACCCTTAATACGCGAGTCCGACTCGCACTTGGTCGGTTTTTTTTAAACTCCTCTTGACGCTTAACTGCTGAACCGATTTCGTTGAAATTTGGTATAGAAATAGTTTGCGTCCCGGAACAGGACATAGGATAGATCTTATAACCAAAATCATCTTTTGAAGGTGTAAAAAGTGGCGTGGAAATTTGTACGGGAAATCAATAACCGCTGAACCGATTTATATTAAATTTGGGATGGTCTACATCTTTGATTTAGTTAAAAATGAAAAAAAAACATGACTTCAAACCTAAACTTAAACAGTATTAACTTCAAGAAATCAATTCTGAATTCCCCCCTACACCTCATTTCACACCTTTGAAGGATGATTTTTGAGATAACTTATTATGTCCTGTCTCGGGACTCAAAATATATGTGTACTAAATTTAAATTAAAACTGTTCAGCAGTTTAAGCGTGAAGAGGAGTTTAAAAGAAAGTAAGTTTATATGTTTTTACTTTGGAATGGTGTCAATGTGATACCATAACTAAATTTGGGACTGCGAATTTATACGAAAACGATACCAAACATGGCCTCGTAGCTTTACTGTTGTAGAAGTCAAAATAAAATTGAGAGCCCTAAATTCTTATTACTTGACCAAACTTGTGTAGAAGGAAAAGGAAAAATAAAAGTCTCCGGCAGGAATATAAGACACAAATATAATTTTTTTTTGCGTTACTATTTCAATTATCAAATATAAACATACCTTGATTATATTATTGTAGTGAGATCCTCACAGATAAACAAAAACATTTACTTAAAAAATTACAAGGTCGAAATGTCACGGAACTTATGAGAGTAATACGTGAAAAATAAAAACTTTTATGACAAAAAAATCTGGACACAATTTAAGAAGCATCCAATTGCGTCGAGGAATCATCTGTATTTTTGCTTGTTTCATTACGCTTCTTTTTTTGTCCTTTGTATTCTGTAGCAATTTGTTAGATCTGAAAATAAAGATAACTTGCGTCGTCACGGATGTCGATTTATAGGTTTTAGGGAGTGCAGAATTCGAAAACGATGATCATTTTATAATCCAAGATGGCCGCTACGTATTTTGTCATAAAAGTCGTCATGAATATCGTTTTATAGGTTTTAGGAAGTGCCGATTTCGAAAATGATGACCAGTTTGGAATCCAAGATGTGTGCCGTGCACTTTGTCATAAAAGTCGTCATGGATATCGTTTTATAGGTTTTAGGGAGTGCAGAATTCGAAAATGATGACCATTTTGGATTCCAAGATGTCTGCCGTGCACTTTGTCATATAAGCCGTCATAGATGTTGATTTATAGGTGTTAGGAAGAGCAGATTTCGAAAATGATGACCATGACCAACAAAACGACATCCATGTCGACTTTTAACATAGTGCATGGCCGCCATTTTGGATTCCAAAATGGTCATCATTTTCGAAATCAGGGCCCCCTAAAACCTATAAAACGACACCCATGACAACTTTTATGACATAGTGCGTGGTCGCCATTTTGGATTCCAAAATGGCCATCATTTTCGAAATCTGCGTCCCCTAAAACCTACAAAACGACATCCATGACGACTTTTATGACATAGTGCATGGCCGCCATCTTGGAATCCAAAATGGTCATCGTTTTCGAAATCTGCGCCCCCTAAAACCTATAAAACGACACCCATGACGACTTTTATGACATAGTGCATGGCCACCATTTTGGAATCCAAAATGGTCATCATTTTCTAAATCTGCGCCCCCCAAAACCTATAAAACGACATCCATGACGACTTTTATGACATAGTGCATGGCCGCCATTTTGGAATCGAAAATGGTTATCGTTTTCGAAATCTGCGCCCCCCAAAACCTATAAAACGACACCCATGACGACTTTTATGACATAGTGCATGGCCGCCATTTTGGAATCGAAAATGGTTATCGTTTTCGAAATCTGCGCCCCCCAAAACCTATAAAACGACACCCATGACGACTTTTATGACATAGTGCATGGCCGCCATTCTGGATTCCAAAATGGTCATCATTTTCGAAAGCGGGGCCCCCTAAAACCTATAAAACGACATCCATGACGACTTTTATGACATAGTGCATGGCCGCCATCTTGGAATCCAAATTGGTCATCGTTTTCGAAATCTGCGCCCCTTAAAACCTATAAAACGACACCCATGACGACTTTTATGACATAGTGCATGGCCGCCATTTTGGAATCGAAAATGGTTATCGTTTTCGAAATCTGCGCCCCCCAAAACCTATAAAACGACACCCATGACGAATTTTATGACATAGTGCATGGCCGCCATTCTGGATTCCAAAATGGTCATCATTTTCGAAAGCGGGGCCCCCTAAAACCTATAAAACGACATCCATGACGACTTTTATGACATAGTGCATGGCCGCCATCTTGGAATCCAAATTGGGCATCGTTTTCGAAATCTGCGCCCCCCAAAACCTATAAAACGACACCCATGACGACTTTTATGACATAGTGCATGGCCGCCATTTTGGAATCGAAAATGGTTATCGTTTTCGAAATCTGCGCCCCCCAAAACCTATAAAACGACACCCATGACGACTTTTATGACATAGTGCATGGCCGCCATTCTGGATTCCAAAATGGTCATCATTTTCGAAAGCGGGGCCCCCTAAAACCTATAAAACGACATCCATGACGACTTTTATGACATAGTGCATGGCCGCCATCTTGGAATCCAAATTGGTCATCGTTTTCGAAATCTGCGCCCCTTAAAACCTATAAAACGACACCCATGACGACTTTTATGACATAGTGCATGGCCACCATTTTGGAATCCAAAATGGTCATCATTTTCTAAATCTGCGCCCCCCAAAACCTATAAAACTACACCCATGACGACTTTTATTACATAGTGCATGGCCGCCATTTTGGATTTCAAAATGGTCATCATTTTCTAAATCGGGGCCCCCTAAAACCTATAAAACGACATCCATGACGACTTTTATGATAGTGCATGGCCGCCATCTTGGAATCCAAAATGGTCATCATTTTTGAAATCTGCGCCTCCTAAAACCTATAAAACGACACCCCTGACGACTTTTATGGCATAGTGCATGGCCGCCATTTTGGATTCCAAAATGGTCATCATTTTCAAAATTGGGGCCCCCTAAAACGTATAAAACGACATCCATGACGACTTTTATGACACAGTGCATGGCCGCCATTTTGGATTCCAAAATGGTCATCATTTTCGAAATCGGCACTCCCTAAAACCTATAAATCGACACCCATCTCGACTTTTATGACAAAGTGTTTGGCTACCATCTGCATGCAAGACATTTCTACTATTTTTACGTACAAAAATGGCCCCATGTCAACTTCCAACCGAGATTTAATCGATAATTTATTCGATTAATGTTCAGATTAATTCAATTTCAATCTATGTTAGGTCGACTAAACTAATCGTGATTAAAATTTGAGGATTAACTTTTTTTTATTCCATTAATTAGTCGAATAAACAGTTAATCTATTAAGTCCCATCTCTGACCACGTCATTTTTACACTTTGAGAATATCTGAAAACAAATGAACACAAGGAGCCATTTTGCAAATCCAGTAACTTTGTTATTACTTTTGACAGCGCGTGTCATGTGTCTACACAGAGTCGACACAAAGTCGAAACATTTGCGACTACTTTGTGACTGCCATATTTCTCAGCCTTAAACCATATTTATACATCATAATTAACAAGTTTCGTAGTATGTAAAGCGTTATTTCTGTTATTTAAGTATAGTATACGCATCGAAGTACTAAAAATGCATCAAATAATATATTTATGAACACAAGCACTGAGAAGTAAACAATTTCATTTCCGGCTAAACTAAAACAATGTGGTGGCGCGTTGATTATATTACACTTAGTTTATCAAATCACTCGAGCAGTTTAATTCCCCATAATAATTTAAGTCCTATTGTAATATAAATGCAAACAATATATAATTACGTCTTGTAATCCGGTTTAGAGATGGCGTATTAATGTCACTTATTTTTATTTAACTATTTTTCCATCTGACAGTTTCCATTTGACAGGAACAAAATGAACGAATGAACGAATGATTTTGGCATAAAGTAGTCGCAAACCCGAAACAATGTGTGCACACGGCGACCACACTTTATGTCACTTTGTGTCATGTGTCGACCCTTCCCCATTTCTGGTAACTGTGTCGACACGGCGACGACTCTGCGACTGGAATTGTGACCGAAACAGACGGTGTCGACACAAGATGTGTCTACACGGCGTCGTAACGGCGACTGGAAATGGTTGTATGGGCAGTGCCTGGGTGGAGTGTAATAGGTAGATATTGTGTATGTGAACTAATAGTTTTTGAATGAAGTTGAGAATAAACGCTAGATAATCACAATACCAACCGTAGCAACGGCTCTACGAAGTCATAAATGTAATACTTTTTTATCAGTAGGTATCTTTCTGATACTACTTGTTAACAAAAATACTTTCAACATCCATTGTCGCGTTCGTCACTGCTTCTCAACTTAAAACCGAAGAGTTGCATTGCAGCGGACAGTCTGACAAAAAAGAGTAGAAATTAAAAAGTGACATTACTGTAGTGTCGTCCCGTTTTGAATGGGACGACACTACAGTATTGCCACTTTTTAACTAATTTCTACTCTTTTTTGTCATGGCTCCTCTACACGATGGGCCAACGCCGGCCACTCCAAGGGACGCATTTATGCGTTAGAGGAAGCAAGTGATATAGCTATCTCGTTCTACCGCATGGCGGCGTCCCTTGGAGTGGCCGGCGCTGGCCCATCGTGTAGAGGAGCCATTTGACTACGACCAGTTTGCGATTCCTAACATAACCTAACTCCAAAAAGCAAAGTATCAAAATCACGGTGGGCAGACCACCGGGCGCAGCGCGTGCCTCCATTTACCCACTCCAGCGCACTCCAGGATCAGTTCCGAAGAGCACTTCCGGACATCGCAACAGAGCAGCTGCGCATAGCACGCTTCAAGTACTCGCATTGTTTTAATGCGCACATTGTGGTGGTCTGGCCCTGTATTCTGTAAAACTGAGTGTAGACGATTCTTAGAAACCAGTAAAGTGAGATCTTGAGTTCAGTAGCAATTATGTATCGGAGATACTGGTTTCTCTAGTTTTATGAGCAATATTCAATGGGAATTGAAGCCTAGGGTTGACATCTCGATTGCCTCTACCTAATTTAAAACATTATGCGGTAATGTTGGGGGCTTGTTAATGTTAGGGTTTTGAATGTGAAGAGATCTGATTGAAGCAATACCTACTCTGAGCATTTTAGGACCTTTTCAGTCTCATATAATTATAATAATGAGTTAAAATAATTCTAGCTCAGTGTCATCCTTATATTTTACACGTAACAATTCACACAGTCATACTTATAATACTTACTTAGATAAGTACTGCCTGGCAAAATCCTTATCAACTCGCACTTTCTTATTTTTCCAGAAGTAACGAAAACACACAGTATAGTCCATCAACTGTCCGAAAAGAGAATTAATGCCGGTTAGAACGAGTTTCCTAATTACATATCTTGATGTTACTGCGCGGTGCAATCTAGAAGTTTGCAACACAAACAGTGGCAGTAAATTAGCAAGTACTTCAAAAAGCGCAATAAATATCCTAGTGAGCGTAGCGCCACGCCAAGACAATAGGCGATGACAAAAGATGCGGGTGGCGCAAGGAGGGAGAGGAGGCGACTCTCCTGAAACCGTAACCCGATAGAAAGACATGCATTATTTAAAACAAAATGGTCCCTCCTGTGGAAGTGTGGACCATATTTATTTAACAGCATGTGTACAAGGTAATAGAAAAGGAGTATTCCTTTATTTATAGGGATGCTGGATCAATCAGAAAATTAGGCTTAACATCCATGGTAACATCCGTGGTTTGTCATTTCATAGGTAAATGCTGTGTATGACCCTTGTATCATAATTTCATAAAATATATAATCTTTAATATATATATATCATGTAATGCTTACCATTTTGTTTAAATTATTATTGCCCTTTCCAGAGTAATAATCAAGAAAATTAAAATAATATATATGTACTACCTACTAGGCAGATGACTTCAGTGAAAGACCTCAGTTGGTGTATATAAAATTGACGTCCACACTTCTATTATACTACTCGTATTAGCCCATACTCATTAAGTTTTCGTGGTAAATGGTTAGATATAATAGCTAAATACATTCGAAGCTCATCCTTCTTACGCCCCCTTGCGGTAACGGGAGTCCGAATTTACTGCGTCTCTCGCCACCAGACTTGGTTCCGTTAGTTAAACCTACCTACTGGAACCCGCTATCATACGGTTCTAAATTACATTATGAAGGAGTTAGGTTTCTTTTCAGACTCGTTTTAGCAACTACGTCTACGACCATAAGGTATGAAAAAGTGATGGCAAGATATATGTAGGTAGGTACTTCTTTATTAAATTCTTCTTCTTCTTCTTATCGTGTAAAGGTGATCCAATTTCTTAAATTATATTCGTCCATTTATTAAATTTAATATATACCTTACATCTGCTTGATCTGGTTATGAATATATAGTTAGGTATCTAACCTAATAAATTTTAAGCATATCATATTAATGTCCGGTATTTCTGTGGAAGCCTTTTAAATTCATTCTGAAAGCGATGCCTATACAACATATACATATATTTTATTACTAGGGTATAACAATTACACGAATTAATATAATTCTAGTCCACTGAAAACTAAGTATACAAAATTACTCAGTTTTCTCTTAAAATGTTCACCGTAGCGGAAACAACTAATACTAAGGTTTGTAGCGAAAGTCCTCCGTAGAGACGTTACATAATTTATGTTACTTCTCACTGTACCAGTTTTTCAGTAGGTACCTAGTTTATTTTGGAAGAACAAAGGATGAAATTTTCCTAAAATTCGATAGCAATATTCTGCACAAAAACCTGAAACCACTTTGTCCATTGAGAACAAACGCGATCCGGCGAGCATAACCTTCCATTACTTACAAGCTTCTTTGTAAAACGAAATAAGTAAAAACCGTCTCCTTAAACAGAGGGGGGGGGGGGTCGTTTGAAGTCCGCAGCCCAGGGTGGGTCACAGGGGGTAGATCCAGATGCTATCTCGTGTCCAACTGCCTCAGACAGATAGCGAGTGTGAGGGATGAATTTTAATATAGAATTAGTCGAGGTTTACGGTCAGTGGACGCGGTAAATTGAAAGGTTAAAGTTATGCGCACGTTCCCTGGTTATGACGGCTAATAGCGGGCATATTGTGTAGTTTAATTTGTTCAATTGAAGGGATGTTTACAAAAACAACATATCTGACTACACTGGTTGACACCTGAAACGATTAACAATGTTCTTAAAAAACTGTCAACCGCTCTAAGCAGTTATGTTGTTTTTGTAAACATCCCTTCAATCATTATATTACTGGAGGTATTTAATTTTATGAAAAATATGTAAGTAGGTTTCGCCAACTCAGTTCATATTTATGTATATTTAATTGAGTTTTGCTTGCATGTGTTGGTTGTATTAGGTAGGTACTTTCTTAAAAATACTAATTATAGGATTTAGACGCAATTTTACAGTACTTAGATAATAGGATGCTTCCTGCAGGAAAGGCGTTCTGTAATATTACCAACTTTCCAAATAGGTACCTACTCGTACTTAGCTTTCACCAAAATAATTGAATTAGTATGGAACGTGGAAATTGTTTAAAAGAGAAGGAAAATGAAAAATTTGGTATCGACAAATCAGATTTTTCAAATCGATAAATTATGAAAAAGTGTTGAAAGTTAACGTTGTGTATATAGAGGAATATTCCATACTCTTCAGCTGACAAACAAACGTTCCACACCGCTAAACCTCCAAACCAACGATCCAACCTTAACTTCAGGCTTTCCCGAACAAAGCCTGCTGTCGTCAACAAAAATTAAGCGGGAATTATCAAGTTTACCCTGAAAAATGTGCAGGCACGCTGGGTCGATACTGTCCCCCGCGCGCCCCGCAGGTGCGACGAGATAATCCAAGATGGCCGCCGAGATAGGACGTGACGTCACAGCGCAGCGCCCCCGCCCCGCGCCCCCGGCGCATCCTCGAGGCCTCTCGCCACCCTCCTTAGATCCTTTCAGAAATCCGCCGAGTACCGTCAGCAGGCACAAATCTTGGGAGCAAAGTTTTGCAGTATTGGAATGAAAAGTGGCATAAGGACTTACTACTGGAAGCGTAATAGGAATTTTGATCTTCTTCTTTTTGGGCTTCGAAACAAATTACACAAACATCAGCATCAAATAGAGTAGCTGTCACTACCTACCAGTAATTTTTTTATTAATTGACAGCTAGTGTCAGGTCCAATGTACTTAGACTTACTATCAATAGCAGTGTCTAACAATTTTAATGACTCTCATATTTGAAGTGACCCCCTCCAAAATACAGGTTTCTATAGTGTCTAATAAGTGTAAAATAAAACAGACTAAAAATGTCCTTATATGATTATCGTATTGTTCAAGGCAGCACAGGCCGAGGCAGATGGTTGGCGTCGACGTGGAACCCTCCCGGGCCGCCCTTGTACTTGGTGACGTACGTCTGCCCGTCGTCGCCGATGTACTGGTACTGCCCCTCGATCTCCAGCACCCAGCCACCGTTGTCGGTCGGCACCAGCCGCCCCCGCTCTGATACTACCGTGTCTGGAAATAGAAGTAATGTCAAGATTTAATAGACCTTACAAAACGAGATCCAACATTCCCAACAAACTGTCCTGCAGTTTGACAGAAGAAGAAACTGTACAAATAGGGTTTATTTCGCCTGAATATGTAGTTTTTATTAAGGAATTAAATGGCTTAAATAAAAAAAATGTGTTTTATTATCTGATTGATGATAGATGAGAAAATTCCACTAGTATCGCTCTCAATCGCTACTACCTACATATTTAAGTTTTTTCTGACAATGCTAGGAACCAAAGTTTTACGTAAATTGGTATTTTCAAGAAAGAGAATATCATCACACAATTTAATCGGCTTTGTAATCGAATAAGTTTCAAAATGGTTTATTGTCTCCATCGGGTTCTGTCCTCTGCCGTGGAGAGCTGACCGACATCTCCAGGT
The DNA here is from genome assembly GCF_963556715.1 of Cydia fagiglandana. Taxonomy (NCBI): domain Eukaryota; kingdom Metazoa; phylum Arthropoda; class Insecta; order Lepidoptera; family Tortricidae; genus Cydia; species Cydia fagiglandana. The sequence continues at coordinate 12,335,679 of NC_085938.1, forward strand.
TTGACGCCACCTGGTCTGTCCAACGTTTAGGGCTCCGGCAACGAGGCCATTTTCCTTCCACTTTCCAGGTAACCATTATTAACGAAACCTGTTTCAGCCTTTTTCTTAATACATATTTAAAACAAAATCTGTTTGAATCGTTTCTCATAAAACAAAAAGTAAAAAAAAGTAAAGTAAGTTAAAGTAGGTACATAGGTCACCATCTGCAATCACCACAGTAGGTATATACTCACTCTCAGCAGTGATGTACCGAAGCGCATATTGTCCGTACTCGTCGTGCACCTCTTCATGGCGAAGTGCGGGCAACTCTCGGACAGAGCTGGGTTCCGTGGGCGCACACCAGGCCGCTACCAATACGCAACTCAGGACCACCAGCTTGAAAAAAAAATCACGAGTTTAAATATTTTGTCTTCATATAAATAACCCCAGGCTCCCATGAGCCATGGCAAAATGCCGGGACAACGCGAGGAAGAAGAAAAGAAGATAAATAACTAAATGTCTTAAAAAGAAGATTAAATTAGAGCCTTGCTTTTTAATACAATAATGCAAGTCACAAAGCAGTTATACTCGTAGTCGATAAGTAGAACTGGGACCGTCGTTTATCAACCAATTTGAAAAAACAATATAATCACCCCATACAACCATTTCCAGTCGCCGTTACGACGCGGTGTAGACACATCTTGTGTCGACACCGTCTGTTTCGGTCACAATTCCAGTCGCAGAGTCGTCGCCGTGTCGACACAGTTACCAGAAATGGGGAAGGGTCGACACATGACACAAAGTGACATAAAGTGTGGTCGCCGTGTGCACACATTGTTACTAGTTTGCGACTACTTTATGCCAAAATCATTCGTTCATTCGTTCATTTTGTTCCTGTCAAATGGAAACTGTCAGATGGAAAAATAGTTAAATAAAAATAAGTGACATTAATACGCCATCTCTAAAACGGATTACAAGACGTAATTATATATTGTTTGCATTTATATTACAATAGGACTTAAATTATTATGGGGAATTAAACTGCTCGAGTGATTTGATAAACTAAGTGTAATATAATCAACGCGCCACCACATTGTTTTAGTTTAGCCGGAAATGAAATTGTTTACTTCTCAGTGCTTGTGTTCATAAATATATTATTTGATGCATTTTTAGTACTTCGATGCGTATACTATACTTAGATAACAGAAATAACGCTTTACATACTACGAAACTTGTTAATTATGATGTATAAATATGGTTTAAGGCTGAGAAATATTGCAGTCACAAAGTAGTCGCAAATGTTTCGACTTTGTGTCGACTCTGTGTAGACACATGACACGCGCTGTCAAAAGTAATAACAAAGTTACTCGATTTGCAAAATGGCTCCTTGTGTTCATTTGTTTTCAGATATTCTCAAAGTGTAAAAATGACGTGGTCAGAGATGGGACTTAATAGATTAACTGTTTATTCGACTAAGGCCCACTTGCACCATCCCACTAACCCTGGGTTAAGCGGTTAAACCGTTAACCCAGTATCAAATTGTACTGGTAACCATGGTAACTCCACGTTTAACCAGTTAACCCCGGGTTAGTGGAATGGTGCAAGTGGCGCTAATTAATGGAATAAAAAAAGTTAATCCTCAAATTTTAATCACGATTAGGTTAGTCGACCTAACATAGATTGAATTTGAATGAATCTGAACATTAATCGAATAAATTATCGATTAAATCTCGGTTGGAAGTTGACAGGGGGCCATTTTTGTACGTAAAAATAATAGAAATGTCTTGCATGCAGATGGTAGCCAAACACTTTGTCATAAAAGTCGAGATGGGTGTCGATTTATAGGTTTTAGGGAGTGCCGATTTCGAAAATGATGACCATTTTGGAATCCAAAATGGCGGCCATGCACTGTGTCATAAAAGTCGTCATGGATGTCGTTTTATACGTTTTAGGGGGCCCCAATTTTGAAAATGATGACCATTTTGGAATCCAAAATGGCGGCCATGCACTATGCCATAAAAGTCGTCATGGGTGTCGTTTTATAGGTTTTAGGGGGCGCAGATTTCGAAAACGATGACCATTTTGGATTCCAAGATGGCGGCCATGCACTATGTCATAAAAGTCGTCATGGGTGTCGTTTTATAGGTTTTAGGGGGCGCAGATTTCGAAAACGATGACCATTTTGGATTCCAAGATGGCGGCCATGCACTATGTCATAAAAATCGTCATGGATGTCGTTTTATAGGTTTTAGGGGGCCCCGCTTTCGAAAATGATGACCATTTTGGAATCCAGAATGGCGGCCATGCACTATGTCATGAAAGTCATCATGGGTGTCGTTTTATAGGTTTTGGGGGGCGCAGATTTCAAAAATGATGACCATTTTGGATTCCAAGATGGCGGCCATGCGCTATGTCATAAAAGTCGTCATGGATGTCGTTTTATAGGTTTTAAGGGGCGCAGATTTCGAAAACGATTACCATTTTGGATTCTAAGATGGCGGCCATGCACTATGTCATAAAAGTCGTCATGGATATCGTTTTATAGGTTTTAGGGGGCCCCGCTTTCGAAAATGATGACTATTTTGGAATCCAGAATGGCGGCCATGCACTATGTCATAAAAGTCGTCATGGGTGTCGTTTTATAGGTTTTGGGGGGCGGAGATTTCGAAAATGATAACCATTTTCGATTCCAAAATGGCGGCCATGCACTATGTCATAAAAGTTGTCATGGATGTCGTTTTATGGGTTTTAGGGGGCCCCGATTTAGAAAATGATGACCATTTTGAAATCCAAAATCGCGGCCATGCACTATGTCATAAAAGTCGTCATGGGTGTCGTTTTATAGGTTTTGGGGGGCGCAGATTTCGAAAACGATAACCATTTTCGATTCCAAAATGGCGGCCATGCACTATGTCATAAAAGTCGTCATGGATGTCGTTTTATAGGTTTTGGGGGGCGCAGATTTACAAAATGATGACCATTTTGGATTCCAAAATGGTGGCCATGCACTATGTCATAAAAGTCGTCATGGGTGTCGTTTTATAGGTTTTAGGGGGCGCAGATTTCGAAAACGATGACCATTTTGGATTCCAAGATGGCGGCCATGCACTATGTCATAAAAGTCGTCATGGGTGTCGTTTTATAGGTTTTAGGGGGCGCAGATTTCGAAAACGATGACCATTTTGGATTCCAAGATGGCGGCCATGCACTATGTCATAAAAATCGTCATGGATGTCGTTTTATAGGTTTTAGGGGGCCCCGCTTTCGAAAATGATGACCATTTTGGAATCCAGAATGGCGGCCATGCACTATGTCATGAAAGTCATCATGGGTGTCGTTTTATAGGTTTTGGGGGGCGCAGATTTCGAAAACGATAACCATTTTCGATTCCAAAATGGCGGCCATGCACTATGTCATAAAAGTCGTCATGGATATCGTTTTATAGGTTTTAGGGGGCCCCGATTTAGAAAATGATGACCATTTTGAAATCTGAAATGGCGGCCATGCACTGTCATAAAAGTTGTCATGGGTATCGTTTTATAGGTTTTGGGGGGCGCAGATTTAGTAAATGATGACCATTTTGGATTCCAAAATGGTGGCCATGCACTATGTCATAAAAGTCGTCATGGGTGTCGTTTTATAGGTTTTAGGGGGCGCAGATTTCGAAAACAATGACCATTTTGGATTCCAAGATGGCGGCCATGCACTATGTCATAAAAGTCGTCATGGATGTCGTTTTATAGGTTTTAGGGGACGCAGATTTCGAAAATGATGGCCATTTTGGAATCCAAAATGGCGGCCATGCACTATGTCATAAAAGTTGTCATGGGTGTCGTTTTATAGGTTTTAGGGGGCCCTGATTTCGAAAATGATGACCATTTTGGAATCCAAAATGGCGGTCATGCACTATGTCATAAAAGTTGTCATGGGTGTCGTTTTATAGGTTTTAGGGGGCCCTGATTTCGAAAATGACGACCATTTTGGAATCCAAAATGGCGGCCATGCACTATGTTAAAAGTCGACATGGATGTCGTTTTGTTGGTCATGGTCATCATTTTCGAAATCTGCTCTTCCTAACACCTATAAATCAACATCTATGACGGCTTATATGACAAAGTGCACGGCAGACATCTTGGAATCCAAAATGGTCATCATTTTCGAATTCTGCACTCCCTAAAACCTATAAAACGATATCCATGACGACTTTTATGACAAAGTGCACGGCACACATCTTGGATTCCAAACTGGTCATCATTTTCGAAATCGGCACTTCCTAAAACCTATAAAACGATATTCATGACGACTTTTATGACAAAATACGTAGCCGCCATCTTGGACTATAAAATGATCATCGTTTACGAATTCTGCACTCCCTAAAACCTATAAATCGACATCCGTGACGACGCAAGTTATCTTTATTTTCAGATCTAACAAATTGCTACAGAATACAAAGGACAAAAAAAGAAGCGAGGAGGTAATGAAACAAGCAAAAATACAGATGATTCCTCGACGCAATGGGATGCTTCTTAAATTGTGTCCAGATTTTTTGTCATAAAAGTTTTTATTTTTCACATATTACTCTCACAAGTTCCGTGACATTTCGACCTTGTAATTTTTTAAGTAAATGTTTTTGTTTATCTGTGAGGATCTCACTAGAATAATATAATCAAGGTATGTTTATATTTGATGATTGAAATAGTAACGCAAAAAAAAAATTATATCTGTGTCTTATATTCCTGCCGAAGACTTTTATTTTTCCTTTTCCTTCTACACAAGTTTGGTCAAGTAATAAGAATTTAGGGCTCTCAATTTTATTTTGACTTCTACAACATTAAAGCTACGAGGCCATGTTTGGTATCGTTTTCGTATAAATTCGCAGTACCAAATTTAGTTATGGTATCACATTGACACCATTCCAAAGTAAAAACATATACTTTCTTTTAAACTCCTCTTCACGCTTAAACTGCTGAACAGTTTTAATTTAAATTTAGTACACATATATATTGAGTCCCGAGACAGGACATAATAAGTTATCTCAAAAATCATCCTTTAAAGGTGTGAAATGAGGTGTAGGGGGGAATTCAGAATTGACTTCTTGAAGTTAATACTGTTTAAGTTTAGGTTTGAAGTCATGTTTTTTTATCATTTTTAACTAAATCAAAGATGTAGACCATCCCAAATTTAATATAAATCAGTTCAGCGGTTATTGATTTCCGGTACAAATTTCCACGCCACTTTTCACACCTTCAAAAGATGATTTTGGTTATAAGATCTATCCTATGTCCTGTTCCGGGACGCAAACTATTTCTATACCAAATTTCAACGAAATCGATTCAGCGGTTAAGCGTCAAGAGGAGTTTAAAATAAACCGGCCAAGTGCGAGTCGGACTCGCGTATTAAGGGTTCCGTACATTAAGTCCGACTCGCGCTTGACTGCACATTTCTAATAGGTTTTCCTGTCATCTATAGGTAAAGAACTATTTTGTGTATTCAGAGTCAGACAGACAGACATACAGACGCACGAGTGATCCTATAAGGATTCCGTTTTTTGCTTTTGAGGTACGGAACCCTAAAAAGATATTTTTTTATTTTGTGGAATGGTGTCAATGTGATACCTTAAATGGATTCAGCAACCCAGATTTATACGAAAACGATACCATACACGGCCTTGCACCTTCACTGATGTAGATATATCAAGATAAAATTGAGAGCCCTAAATAAACTTTCAAGAGCGGATATCTCAAAAACTATTCAACATATCGAAAAAATTGACTGAATAAACTTGTAACAAATTAAATTAACTTGCATTTTGTATAAGTGGCCATGTCGCTAAGATGCATAGTTTCCGAGATATAATCGAAAAACCGGAAAATGGGACCTTCAAAGCCCCCTCTCTTCCCCCGCTCAAGGGCTACGGCCGGGGACTTTTGATATGTTCACCTCCTAACTTGTCCAAACCAAGTTACAGAGTCAAAAATTGTGTTCCGAGCATTTCCCTCTACAACTTTTTGGAGCATTCGTTGGCTGACCTAAGTAGCTTATTGCATTTTTTTAAAAACTTTTCTGTAAAAGGTTGACGGGTGTTGGGTGTTTATATGGTTTTGGTCGATTATTATCATTTGCATCGCCCATGATGACTTACTAGAATTACTTACGAGCACACGAGACACTAATAGTAGTTTGACAAACCTTGGTTTTCAAGAGGTATTTTATATTGACATTTGCTGTCACAAATTTGCTGTCAGATTTAGTCGCAAACCGCACGCAAAGTGCACACAAATGTGTCGACACCTTGTTACGGAAAAGTGTACACACGGCGACGACACTTTGTTTCGAAACAATTCTAGACACATTGTGTGGACTCTGTTACGACACATCTGACATTTAGTTACCACTTTGATGATTCTGCGACTGGAATGGTTATATGGGACTGTGAATGTAGGTTACATTTTGATTCTTTAATAAAACACACACGCACGACTAGGTACCTACGTCGACTACATATTATTTCAGTATAACATGGTATAACCATATATAGTAGTGGACCCTATAATGGACGTGGAACCAGTAATGGGACAAAAAAACATAATTCCTCTAAAATAAGTATCTAAAAGTAGTTTATAAACACTGGCTGTATATTATCATAAATAAGACTCCTAGAGCTGTTTCAGTTTGAAGTTTTATTAAATTTGGTTGTTTTTTAAGAAATTGGCGTTAACCTAAAAGTTGTCGTGTCACTGAAAAAAAATTCCACTACGAATTCTTAACAACTTGGCTAAGAGAGGTGAGTTAATTTATTAAATTTTAATTAATTAATACTTGATGAAAACTAGAATGTGTTTTGTTAATTGCATTTACCATCAGATAAGGTATACAACACACTATGTTGTGACTCCACAGATGTAAAAAAATAGTGGTATTTGGCCCAATCCCATTATAGGAGCTGTAAAACTGCGTACCTCCTATGATGGGACAAATGACAGAATGATGCTTGCTATGCCATAATTTCATGTTTAAACAATACAGAAATAAAATGTAGTTAAGAAATATGTCAATCAGGAGGTATTCTCGGACTTCGGATAAATTAATATCGTTTTTCCAAACTTTTATTTAACTTGCCCTGTTAGTTAGTGTGGGTCCAATCTTGGTAGCTGAATTTGAGCCACTTTTCGATTTCCGATTCAGTTGAAATTTTATGTAAGTACGTAATTAAGTATGCAAATCGGATGATAACGCAATATTATGACAACATGGACCTGATCTGATGATGGAGACAGGAGGTGGCCATGGGAACTTTATCGCATTAAACCCTACCTAATTGTGTTAGGGTATATTAGAATTGTCTCGATGGATCTAATACAATAATAATTGGCTGTGGAAAGAAAAATACATTCAGCGATAAAAGCTTATACCAAAAATTGTTTTATTTTGCCGTAATTTATTCCCCATTTCAATATTTTATACTGATAGAGCAATGTCCATTATAGGGGGCCCATTACTGGATCCACGTCCATTACCGGGGGCCCATTACTGGAACTTTGGTGTCCATGACTGGAGAAAAAAAGCATAGTTTTAATTTGTTAAATACGTGGAAACTAATTGCAGTATCTTTGATACAACACGCCTAAAACATGAAAGACGGATAGGACTTTCATCTTTTAACACGCTAAGCGGTAGGCCATTTACATGTATAAGGGAAATATCATAATTACTCCAAATTTCCTCTTAAATGTCCCATGACTGGTGCTGTTACTATATTCGTATTTCCAACGAATTATTGCAAAAAAATATAATTTACTTACAACTTTCATTTTGTCACTAATGGTACGCACTGCCAAACAATCTAAAATCTAATGATGATACGTCTTATTGCATTTCACTTAAATACCAGTCCGTCGAGGAACTAGAATTCGGTACAAACTATTAAATGCAAATTAAACATGTAATGGAAACCAGAAAATTAAGTGCAATTATTACTTTCTGTACCTACCTACTCAAGTGACAAAACACTGCATGTTATCGTTATTTCAATTAGCTATTACCTAAATGAATACCAAACTAATGATAATATCTATAAAATACTTATTTATACCAGTCAAATTATCACTGACATTATTTTTTTACCGTAATATCTAAATTTGACTTAAGTATTATAAACCTATATATTTGCATGTTCACTATGTTCACACATACTTATATAAGTCATGGTTTCCTATAATTAGATAAGCATCAGTCATGATTGTTATATAGATTTAAAACATGTAAGATGTATCTGTTGGTAATCCTAAATAAAGAAAATATAATATATAAGAATCGTACAAAATTAAGTTTCGTTATTTTTTTTTAACACAAACTCCGTTCGTTAAAAGTTAGTCTGCTGTCGGTACACTTGGCAAGGGAGGGTGTAGGCGCTATGTGCTCTGAGCTATGTAAGGGGTTATCTGCTCCCGCTCTATCTGAATCTGTATTATCGCAACACGACGAATAATTATTATTAGCTAACACCTATCTACCCGAAGTAACTCAGGCCAAGTATCAGCGATGTTGATGTATTGAATGTCTTTGGGTCCGTTTACTTTAATTATAAGAACGTAAAGTTTTGGCTTATCTATTTACTTGTAACGGAGTTTGGGTTAAAATATATGGGCGTATGTTCTCTAACGCTCCGATTCAAAAGTTGATTTTCATCTAAAAGGGTTTTTATATAAAAAAACCCTTATATAAGTTTCTGGTGAAGTAAATAATTATAAGGTTTTAAAAAAATATAAACCTATACCTACACGCACCAGTGTGCGTATAGGCAACACCATAGGGTGTGTGATCATCGGTATACTTACTCACTAAGTATATCTTCACTAACACGTAAACTAAACAGAATCTCTTCCATAGAAAGTTTGTGCCCGTTGACTGTAGGGGCATGTATCTGAAGCCTTCAAGATCCTATATCCTTAGTACTTGTACGACTGCACAGCGAACATCACTCAATTAGTACTCAGGCACTAAAATCACACATAAAAGCTTAATCCGTGGTTAACAAAGGGCTTCTCGAGGCTGCCTCAATGGATGGACTGCCTTATCTGCCATCAGAGACTGCTAAAGGATACTTCGGCCCGTATTATAATTTCAAGTAATCGTCAGTTCCGTGTTCAAAAAAGACGATTAAGGACAAGCAGAGAAGCATCCTTTGGGCAGTGCAAATCTTCCTACTTTGCAATTTCGGTGCTCGACATGGTTTTGTCGAGTTCCTAGCCACCGCGGCTACTTGAAAATTAAAATCCTTTAATTACTATTATGTTGGACCTCTCTGATTGTATGTATGTAGGTACGCCGTAGCCTAACTTATAGCATGGCATGATGAGTGATGACTGATGACCCTTGTGTGACTGTGTGAACCATGTGGTGCTGGCTTTGTTTGATCTACAGAGTAATAAAAGATTTGTTAATTTATCTAATTAGCGTTGGTATTGGGAGCCTAGCGGTAATACGTGTGAGTTTGTTTGTTCTAACCCCGGCTCGTACCAAAGAGTTTCATGAATCTCAGTAGGTACTTAATATCATTTGATAAGTATTTCACCATTTTTTTCGGTAAATACGGGAAGGTCTGAAGAAACCATTCTAATTCCCTTAGGGTCTAGTTTTGCCCTCTAGTTTTAAAGGTTAGATGGCGGTCACTTTCATAGAAACTAGTGCCTTCGCTAATTTCTGGGGAAAATGTAACATGAGGAGGAGAAATTATTAAGATTTAAAAGTTTATTATAATAACAGAGATCACATATCAAAATTATTACTTATACTGATTTATAATTTATATATTCAGTATTATAGAGTTATTGTCGTTATATTTAAAAAAGTTCGAGAATATATTGAAATTTAAAAAAAAACGTGATATTAGTCAAATCGATATCTGAGGCAAATCTTTTTTTTAATTAGATTGACCCAGATTAAAACAGATATTAAATAACAAAATAAATAAATTATAAATCTAACCCTAAATCTTGAATTATCGGGCAGAAAATAATTATATTCAGAAAAACACGGTGTATTAAAACTTGCGCTGAAATGTTAATTAAATACACTCGTATCCATATTGTCAATAAACCAAACTATCGAGTAGGTAAAGGCATCAGCACACGAGTCGTCTCGCGGCGGAAATGGCGTCTAACCGGATATTGTATCGCGCCTTCATCTCCGGCGGGCTTCCGGTTCCGGCACCCCCTCCCACCGGCCGTGCGTCGCCTAATTACTTTCTCATATGTATAACAAAAGTATGAGCTGAAATTCAGGATTAAGCATATTTAAATGAGCTTGAACTTGGAATTAAAAACTGAAATTAAATTCGAAAATTAATTATAAAGTCATTGAAGAAATTCATTTAGTACATTTTTATGCTCGTGTCGGTATAGTGTGACGGTTCATAAAATATATGATATCTATCGGTGAGATTTTGTTTTGACCCTTTTCCAACCATGCCAATCAGCTAGAGTTTTTTTTTTTATTCTGGTACAGTAGTCGGCATCAAATAGATAGTGACGGCCAAAATGGCCAAATATATCGCAACACACCTTTGTTACCATAGAAATAAGGATGATTTTCAGTATTTTGGCCATTTTGACCTTCAGTATCAATTTGATGCGAAATGTACACTGTAACTGTGCTACGCCGTAGCGCTAAGCATGCTTTCAATGTATAATGTAGTTATACTAGCTATACCTACCGGAAAATCTGTCGTAGCACCAAAGCAAAAATACATCTCTCAATTCTGTTAACTACTTGATTTTGATGTTAGTATACAAACTTCCACCCGCAATGTCACCCCTTTAAAAGGTTGATTTTTGTGATTAGAGTATTCTCGGTGTTAATCCAGGCTTTAAACTATTTGTGTACCAAATGTCAACGAAATCCGTTTTTCGTAGGTACCTAATCGTAATATTGATGTTGATTTTTTTTATATTGATTGTAATATGCGTCATAACTTCATAGAAGTTTGACATATAAAATAACACTTGCACTGCGTGTGCTATCAAAATAGTTGCAGACTTATTTTGGTCTAACTCTAAGAAGTTTATCAATTTATTGACCAGGAATAATAATAATATTTTTATATTCATATTATAAAAACCCTAGCCTAAGAGAAATGATGAATAAAGAAATTTATATCTGTTACACAAAAACTATTCTAAGTGAAACTTTAGTTTGAGTCTATGTAGGATTCTATCTAGCATATGATAGCATTTGGAATACAAATAATAAGTACCATAAATATTAAATGTCATTATTATAAGTCAATTCAGTATTATAGGACAGTTTCTCAGTCCCTATCCACAAAACAGACAATAATAAACAAACAGAAATGTCAATAAAACATCCATATTGCGGCAACACCGATTGCGGGTGCGAACAAGCCGCGACATGGTCCCCAACTGTCTTGCGCAATAAACAACCCCATTCAACTAACCCCCCAAATCCGAATAATGGACACCGGGTGTATTCTTAAACACGTCATACATATGCTAGTACAATTAAATGCCTGGGGAGTTTGACAAAGTTTGACCAAAGTTGACTTTAAGGATCGCAATCAAATCCTCTTTCAACTTTTTGTCATAGGCAGTTTATCCATTAAAACAAATACGACTAAATTTGAAATGGGGAAATCCACCACTAATAATAATTAAAGCTATGGAACGGTTCGATTTTATAAGGACTACTGGACTAGGTATTAATCACGAGAAAATGTGAGTTTCCTAATTGTATTTATATATAGTCCTCCACATCGATTTCGATGACGGCGACCTCAGCAATCAAGGGATTTTCCTCTTATGAGCTCTTATGTGGCTGGCCAGGCCAAACTTGTTTTTAAAAACTCTGTCACATTCACGGCAGTAGAGTTGACCGGCTGTGTTGTACGTATACACGTAGGAGGGCTTAGGCCTTTCCTTGCGTAATTGGCGTTTTACGACCCACCTTAGCAACCCAATTGTATTTATACAATTTTATTAGAGTGTTACAAGTTAAGGATGACTCAGAGTTAGAGTGACATTCCATTTCCAACTGCAGCTGCAATACTGTTCATTTTACTATGGAAACGCGTCGCTGTCATTGTCAATTTCCATAGAAAATGAACAGTATTGCAGCTGCAGTTGGAAATGGAATGTCACTTTAACGTTCCATTTCTGACCGCAGCTGCACTACTGGTACTAAACGCGTCGGTGCTATTGTCAATTTCCATAGTAAAATGAACAGTAAGTGCAGCTGTCGTTGGAACTGGACTGTCACCTTCACGCTAGACCGGGCTGAGGCGTCCGACATGTTATTTTCTAAGACGGCTGATCAGTGCTCACGTGGTACTTTCCACAGAAAACGAAGCACCAGCAGCTCCGGGCCGGCCCCGGCCCGGTCTTTACCGATTTGCAAGACCGAAGTGATCCCATAAAAGCTCTGTGAACAAAGTTTTGTGCGGAGCTCTTAAAAAAACGTATTTTTAAATAAATTAAATAAACAAATTAATATACACCAATTACAAGTTGCGTAAATATGTAAGTAAAGTACATTTACAGCATTGTTGCTTTGCACAAAAGACATGTACTTAGATAACTATTTTGCGGTGATGGGATGCGTGATGCGTCACCTTTAAATGAGCACGTAGCCACCATTAAAATTCAAATGCTCTCTAAAAACATTTTGTGATCCAATCTGAAAACTCTCAGACATTGCGTGCGCTATCTACGCATGCGACACTCGATACAGTAGGTATACTCGTGTGCGTAGCCTTTATACTTTGGCGGTAGGAAGTTGGAATTAGTCTGGATTGACGCGCAGGCGCCCGACGCGTGCTCTATTGTCTATGTGAAGTTTTACGCGGGAACTAGCACTTCCCCTAAAATGTCAAAAGTGACTTATGAAATGAGATGGTCAAAGAATGTTTACGTTTGCATCGTAGTGAAAATTAATATAAATATTATTATATATTAGCAAAATAATAAAATCAGGAGATGTGTAATTCATGTAGTTGTTTATATGACTTTTTAATATATATATTTTTTTTTAAATAGACAAAAACTTTCAGGGTATGTAAATTAGTACATTAACATTACCATACAAGTGTGAAAAGTAGGAATATCGCAACGAGTGGCGACAAATTAAAACACGGCCGAAAGGAGTGTTTTAAATCGACACAAGTTGCAAATTACCGTTTCGCAAGTGTATTGTACGAGTACATCGTTTTACAGTACCTACATAGGTAATATGGCCCATTATCGGACATTACCTTTCTCTTGAACATCACCAGTGGTGTAACTGATTGTTCCGAGCTACTTGGTAAACTTTCTTTCAATACTCCCTATCGTTCTAAAAGGTACTATCCCCCATTATCTGTTAAAACTGCATCATCCAAGTATAGACAGAATAGCTTCCTAGTTCGCGCGAGTCGAAGGCTAAATGAGCTATCGAAGGACATTGATATCGATATATTCAATTGCAAAGTTCCCAGTGTGAGGCACAGTTTGGTTAAGCGGTGTTTTGTGTGAGCGACCTTTCTACTAATGTATTTAATTCATGTACTTATACTTTCGGCTTTTCTTTTTATTTTCTTCATTAGGCGAGAAAATACATTGAATTTATCAACTTAGTGTATTAATATACTAATATTACATAACGTATTCATTAACATTTTAATCTTTTTATTTTGTTTTGTTTTGTTCTCATCTTTTGAATTCTGAGACCTCTGTTATTCTAGGCGCTATAAGTGTTAAACTTAGCTATAAGTGTTAAAACTTAAGATCTATTGTAAGGCTTCTATTGCCATTTTCAATTATGCTTCTTTTTTTTCCACTTTCATTTTGTATGCATGTGTGTGTGCGTAGGTGCTAGCATTAGTTTAAAATTTAATACTTTGTAACTATTTACCTGTGGGTTCCTGTAATTGGCTTCCTGTTTTAATCTTGTTGTCTATTGTAAATTTTATAGCTGTTGGTTCTCCTAACATAAATAAATAAAATAAATAAATAAATAAATTAAATTTTCGACATACGCACGTGTATATATACTTATGCACGTCACCGCACTAGGGCGGTAAATTAGCACCATATGTACTTACTGTAATATATATTTTATGTTATGAATTATACAAGACGGTTCTTGAGTCGGATTGTAAAAGCCACTTTTTGACACTTGGTTCAGAGGTGGTCGAAAAATCGACAGCAAGATTTGAATCAAACGTTCAAAATGTCAATTCGTATTGGCCAACACTTCTAAAATATTAGTAGGTACGTACGTAGAAAGTTAGAAACGAATTCAAAGATATTTGAAGAGTATATATAATTAGTAAAATGCCTACCTTCCCTACCCAATAAAAATATTTATAATATTTCTTTGTGACTATTTTACAATATATTCCAATTATGGTTGCACCTCCATTAAAATAATGAATTGTTTGAATATGAAACCGTACCGCCTCGTACTCCTAATTAATCTTGCTGCTTAATTAATTGTATTATTAATAGTAAAATAGTTTTTTTCCATCTGTTATACCGTACCCACCGCAATAAGGGCGACGTATCTTCTTAAATAATGACATACCTGCAATTAATTCTTTGTAAATGAAGGCAATGATTGTGCTTTATTATTTAAATTATTTTACGACACTCAATAAAAAGAAACCTTTAAATTTTATTATGATTTTCAAAGCAGCTATTTACTTTTACTTTACTTTAGCTAAGTATTTACTTTTCCTACAATCGTTTTACCGAAATGGGCTAGGTCGGTACCTAGAGTAGGTCCCATCTAAGTTAGGCATGATACATTACCGTAGACACTACAGACATTAAAAAACGAATAAGGTAAACAGTGCTTTACATGCTTATGTCCAGTTGGCATCAGATATATCGGAGCGGCCAAGGTACTCACAAATATCGGAACACACTTCAGGTCAAGGCGAAGTATTCGCGTGAATAACCCCACAACTAAACGCTACCGACCCCCCGGAGTGTAACTCGACGCTGATATGACACTGATACTTTAATTATAACTCAACCCCAGCTTTAATCGTTTTAGACTCAATCGTGTCTATTATTTTGATAGCGTAAGAAAACTATTTTCGTCAGATTAGTTCCGAATAACAAAAGATGTAATGTACCTAACATAACCCGATTACGCAACGCGATATTTTATTGTGATTACTTAATTGTGTGACTTTTCAGTTAAAGTTAGCTCTTAATTTTCATGACTACGTATGGGTTTGTACGGGTACGAAAACCTGGGGACGAATAATGCTTTCTTTTCATATCATCTCTCACACAGTCCATCTCCCATTTCCTTGGGTTTCCTTTCCTCTCTGACATATCCAGTTACATATTCGCGAAAAAACCTAAATCACAATAAACATTTTTTATCCTACGACGTACCGTATTGCCAAATTATAGTAGCAAATTCTAAATAAATATCCATTATTTTTATCCTCATCAAGTCAGATAATTGTGTTACTGAAATTTCTTTAAAATAAATAATTAATAAGTATGTTCTTTTTGATACGAATTAATAGCTCAAGGTAATTCGATTTAAGATACTATTTAAAGAACAGTTTGTTAATTAAGTCAACAATTTTTCCAGCCGGTCGAGTTCAGTCATTCGAACACAATTACATCTGTTATTTGAAGCTAAACTAGCCCCAGCTTCCCCATCTCGATTTGCGACACAAGATACAAGTTACAGTAGACTAGGGGAGAACATACTCGAGGCATAGACTAGCAAGAACTTGCATGCAATTTACGTTACATTGCTGACTTCTAAGGTAAACTTCTTTCAAAAGTTCGATCAGATAGCGCAATGTAACGAAATTTGCATACAGGTTCTTGCTAGCCTAATCCTCCCCTTACAATGCAGTTAACGACGAATGAGAATTCATATCATTTATCACACAGATATCCTGACCATTTAAATAAAATGAAATTAGAACATTTTAGATTAGGAAGTGTAAAATGGCAAGACATTCAAGATATAAAAACTTGGATGTTATCGATGCCAATACTGCATCACTCTTGCATGTTATTCCGCAACCAGCTGAATCTGTGTTCACAATGTCAACCCCTGCGTAACTCCTGGTTTCATTTAACCCCTCTGTCATAAAGCCGAACAATGAACTGGTTGGCGGGACGGCGGGTCGCCGCGTCAATCGTTGCCGCCGTCAAAACGGCAGGCGCTTCTTTATTTTTATTTACTTTTTCGTATTCATTACTTGTTTGATACGTTTAAATTGCATGCAACACTTGTGCAGTTTCAAATGGTCGGCAACGGGCTCGTGACTCGCTTACCATCTTGCGTGCGGGACGTTGACTTGTTTGTCACCGAAAAAACAGATCGTGGACGATTAAGATTTGGAAGAACTAGAAGTTTTATATTGGGCCCTATTTGCAATTCATGGAGTGTATTGTAACTTGTACAGAGATCTAAACAGGTACAGGTTAAGATAGGTAGGTAATTTGACTTGCACATCAATTTAATCTTGAATCCGGCAACTTAGGTGATCCCGTAATCGCCCCGGTAGACAGTGAAGAAATTCATAAATCAATCAAAGTTTCAAACAAAGATCATAACTCCAACAAAACGAGTCTCCTGGAAAACTTAAATGACTCTTTTTTCCGCATTAAGAGTGCGAATAATCTTCTTGACGGGCTGCGAAATTGATGGCGCCGAAAAAAAACGCCTCAAAATCTGAGGAACTTTTTACGTCAGCCGAGTTTCACTTAGAGAAGTTTCCACATCCATTTGGAAGTTGGCTCTGTGCGACAAGCTGACAAATTTTAATGAATCCGAGAGGGCTGCTAATGTCTGCGAGCTCCGTAATGGGAAAACTTTGATGCCTCCCGCTTACGAGGCCGCGTTGCCAAACGCTCCAACGATTTTTGCTCACAGTACCTACTGCCTAGATTGTAAGTATATATTTAGGTACTTAAGCCAGGCCAATAGATACAGACCTATGTCATACTTGAAATGATAATATACTTATCATTATCTAAACTAAAACATCATCACGATCGACGATCTTGATTAGCCTTCCAATTGCAAAATCGCGTCCTTAAAACATTGTCTTTTTATGACGTAAGTATCCCTTCCAATATCCTCCTATCCTATCCTATCAACCTGGCTTTCATTCCCTGATAAGATAATAATATAATATCTAAATAGGATCATACAATTAAACTCACACGTTATAAACAATACCCTAAATGAAATTCCCAGTAGGCAATCATTTGTAGGAGTAACACAACACCTCGCTATAAAAAGCGCAATCATTCTGTCGTGTGCCATTTCAATTGTAAACTCTTTCGGGTATCCATTACATTATAAATTTGACCTATTTCAACATAACTGTTCAGTGACCAGCGAAAAAATATATTAGGGGTGGTGATTGTGATTTAAACGGGTGGCGGAGCGAGGGCGGCGCGCCATCCATCATACGCTTTACATATGTTTGAATAAAGCTCGTGGGAAAAGGATTTCCTCTCAGAAGTCAAGCTACATTCTGCAACAGCGTAGGGTGACCGTGAGTGAACAGTTTGGGACAAGTCCTAATTGAACGCGGGGAAAATTCATGTCTTATTTTTAACTCGACAGTTTACATAGGCATACATAGGCCTACTGCGCTTAGCATATCCAATAACTATGTAGATAAATACGTAGATACCTATCTGCTTATTACCTCGCATATTTACAAACTATGTGCCTAGTCTAGGTTAGGCTTTGGTATTTTTTAGGTACCTAACTTACTACATTTAAGATCAATTTTATTAAAAGCAGCCCGTTTTATTTCTATTTCTACATTTCTTCAAACAAAAACGTCACTTTTGACACTTGTTTGACACTGACATATCTATTCCATATCGTTTCAATATCTAGTATTTGACGTATCTCATTGTTCGAATATGGCTGTTGATATTGAGTAGGATACAAACTTATTTGTAAGACGCATTTTCTGCATAAGGTTTACTTGGGTAATTCCGAATGTCGAAAACTGTCGGATAATTCCGAAAAGAGACTTTTATTATGATGGAATTTAGGGTGACTTTCATGTGAATTTCGGAATTATCCGACATTCGGTATTACCCGAATACACCTTACACTTATGTTTATATTACTCTAGTACATTATTTTTATTAATATTGATGTGAACTGCGGAGCGGAGCAACCGATAAAATAATACAGTCCTGTGTCAACCCGCTCGCTGCATGGTGCTCCCACACTACAAATAGCGGATTAGGGCAGTTTGGCAAACAAGGCGTCGCCCGCGCCCTTACGGCTAATGCCGTATTAATGTCTATTAGGAGCCGGCATTGTTCGACGCGATTTATTCAGATTAAACTAATGCGACACAAACGCGCGACTTTCGCACGATTATGCGACGACTAGTCGAGTGCGTTGATTGCCTTTTTGACATACGGTTATTGTATGCGGAGTGTTTGTTTTTACTTAGGTAGCTAAGTGTTACATTGGTGCACAATTAAACATAACATACAAAAGTACAAACATACACTCGGTTACAAATGCACACGGTGAAACTTTACGAGTTGATCTCTCTAATTTGACTATAGAACTATTATGAAATCGAAAAAGTTACGATCACATCAGCATAAAACGTAAACAAACCTCGGTTTTCCGGCAGTTGCGTTAAACTACCTTAGTACGATTAATAGTTACTATGAATGCCAACCATATCCTTAGCGTAGCAAAAGATTAAGGAAGACAGATAGACAGCTACAACACTAATTCGGCATTTATATAATATAGGGGAAAGTGGCCAAGATATAAAACTCTGATGTTACATAAGAAAGGAAATTGCATAACAATAACAACAATAGCAGCCACAAGATAAGGGCACCGTGAAAAAATGTTAACAGCACATGAAACATACAAAACCGGAGAGAAAATTTAGATTAGCTGAAGCGATCCATTTCCCTTTATGCCTTTGAAACAATGGTTGACATGTAGAAACCTACGTATGTAGAGCCCGCCTATGTTTCAAAAGGCAAAATTGTAAAATCTCATTTTGTTTAGCTGCGTAACAAATCCATTGAATGTTCCTGGCGTATTCACGTAAGCGTGAAAAGATAAAGTGGTGGAACAAAAGCCAAATTAGCTAAATATTGCTGCTCTGCTACTCGTATTACCTGTGTACCTATTTACTCGTACATTCTTATAATTACGGTTTTACGTACTTTCATTAAATAGGTAATGTTAGCTATATTTTGACCTGAAAAAGTGATTTGTTTGCCTTTTCTTATAATGAGTGTCATAAATATAATAAAATAAACTAGGGAAACTGGGTAATGACATGAATAGGTGCCTAATATTCAACTCTGACGTAAACCAATAGTGATTATATCAGTATTTCCAGTATTTTTATTTTCTTCTCTTATCGCCAAAATCAGTTCGACTAGAGACCTATAAATTGACCGAGACATAAGAAGCTTCAACCTTGCCCTGAAGGGCTGCACAAGGCCACTGCCATAGATGTTATCTGGTAGAAACTCGATAAAATAGGGTAAGCTTATCATCACACCAGCACGCGCCGCCACCCCGGCTGTATACTTTATTATGGTTAGACGAGGGACCCATACGATTGCTAGTCTGAATTACCTACTCTGAATGGTAGGCCCCAACACAACGTGTTTAAAGAAAACTCGCTCATGGTTACAAGCATGGTGCATGGGCAGTCCAAAAAATTCTGCAAAATATTTATTCTAGGCTTAACATACGGTTCATGATATTAACAAAAGTTGTAGGTACAAGTAATATCTCAAAGTAGTTTTCGTTGGGAATTGATTTGATTGTGCTGTTTTTTTCATTAGGTATTGTACATTCTGTTCGTAGTGGTAAAAGGTTCACAGGACTTTCGCAGATGTCAATGTCGATGGTAAACTGATGTTTTTGCCTTAAGGTTACAGAGATTCCGGTGCTGAATCAGCTGAATGTCTGATAATCTCAGGTCGTGTGTGTGGTGGTGTGCCTTTAACTTTTGGAAGTCTCCATGCCGCCCGAAGGTTTTTATGCAGCTTTCACACTTAGATGTTGTCTCACAAAGCAAAGAAGGACACATCTTATAACAACTGTTAAGAGCAAGCACCATAGCTGGGCATTAACTCGTCGTTAATTAACGAAGATAAGTTTTGGAGTAACGGATTAACTTTTAAGTTAACTATAAAAACCTGTAACGGACTTGTTAACTTCCGTTAACTTTTCTTAAGTCCGTTAATCGTTAATACCTAAGTACCTTCTCACACCAAGACCGCGTGCTGCGTCAAATATGACACTAGTATACCTTCGAGTGCTGCTGTGGAACGCCTGTTTTCGGCGGGAAAATATATTTTTTCTCAAAAAAGGGGGTCGCTATCAGACGACAATGCTCATGTTCATGAAGGGGAACTACTAGCAAATTATATTTTTATCTATGCTATTATTAATTAGTAATGATTACCATGTTAATTAGTAGATTAGTCTTTAATAAAAATCAAAATTTATGATTATTTCTCCTAGTTTTATTTCTTATTGCGTATATTTACGATTTCGAGTTAACGATTAACTTTAACTTCCGTTAAAACTTTTGAAAAGTAACGTTTTAACGTTTAACGAAGTTAACTTTTTATTTAACGGATTAACGATTAACGAAGTTAACTTTTTGATTAACGGATTTAACGGTGACCAGCTCTGGCAAGCACCCTTCTAATATGTTTGACTAAACCCCAGCCAACATTAAATAAATATCGTTCACAATCAACGTAAGTATGTAATGTCATCATCATCATCATCTCAGCCATAAGACGTCCACTGCTGAACATAGGCCTCCCCCTTGGACCTCCATACGTGCCGGTTGGAAGCGACCCACATCCAGCGTCTTCCGTATGTAATGCGCCGTATGTATGTATTCCTTATGTGTGCGTTTTTACGTATGTAATGTAGGCAAATAAATATTCGAATATCACAGAAGACTTGCAGAGCAGCCTAATTGACGCTGTCGATGCTAACTATACGAGACGAGTAAACCATGCTCGGAAAGATCCCAATTCCCAAGCAAAAGTTTTAACTTTTAACCCCAGTATTCCACACAAAGTTACTGTTGGAATCATTTTGTATATACCTACCCAGTTCTTGATGGTCAGAAGACTTAACCCTTACCACATGCAGGGCGGACACGCCATACATCAAAACTCGTTTGCGTGTATATGTGTGAACGGCACGTCTGTACACGCGTCATTGTGTGAGTAAGTCGCTTAGGGGTGCTTAGGGCTACTATTTACATGTTTTTGAGTTCACGGAGCGTTATCGTTGTACTCGTAACGTAAATATCAAACATTTTTATTCCTAAAATTAAAGAACCAAACATAATTTACAAGATGGTATTTTCTCCTAGATCCTTGCTATAATAAACTGTTCTATTCACAGGTCACAGCTAATATTATTTGAACGTATATGCGAACTCACCCGTAAACCCGTAAAGGCCGTAAAATATTACGTAAAGTATGGTGCGGCAATAAATTACCAAAAATGTCATGTCGAATTGTCGATACGCAATAAGCGTGGACTAAATATAAATAATTACAAAACGCTACTTTTTAATATATGTATAATAAAAATAAATGTTCTTTATTTCGTGAATTTGAAAAACAACCATACATCGCAAAATACATCGGCATTTTGAACGTTGCGTCATCCCGCCGCGGCGTTGCTAGCCGAACTGAGAGTATGTCAGGAGTCCGTCAGAACTTAGTCGCGGGGCGAGGTAATCCGAGTCGGGGCGGGGCGGTGCGTGTCCGTTCTGTATGATAATACTATTACTTATTCTGTGCCCTTAGTAACGACATCGACATGGAACTATGAAATAATTTATTTTCGTGAAAATTGCAGTCTCGAAATATGATGAGGAGTACACTGGTAAAATCCTTAAGGTTAGTCCCGGCTACAGTATACACTTAAACAGTGTACCTACACAACATGTCGCTGTCGCACCGACACAGCTAGGTATCGATTCCGCTAGTTCTCTCGCGTCATCCCACAAAGCGATCTCATTACCGCCGTTTCACTTTACACTTCCTGCTCATTCGTGTGCAATCTGTAGTGCAAATCCGTTAATCTTATTTGGCGGTAGTAGCTGCACGCGGCGCCACGTGCCGCCAAATCGAACTAATCTAAAAGCCGTACGCGTCGCGGGGCAGAGCGCGTGCGCCGACGCGATAACGCCAAGAAACGCCATTCATTCCCGCTCTTTTGTCGCGAACAATCACTTATTTATTTATGATATTTGCTGCTATTCAACCTGCCACCCTCGTGAGTTAATGCTCACTTATTCTAAGGTACCTACTAGAAATTTTAGTTGCCTGTAATGTAACAACTCTTTAGGATGCTGTGTTTAGGCAGTTTCCACGTACTTTTTGTCATTAATTGAATCCTGCAGGATCATAATACAGCTAGGGTGTAACAAGAATAGTGGGGATCCTTTTAAGGGCATACTTACTGGGACCCATATATATATATATATTATAGTTGCGTCATATCCGTCTGTGAGTCTGTCCGAGGCTTTGCTCTGTGATCGTTAAAGTACTGCTAGAACCGGTACCGGGTAGACGTGCGCGCCGGTCGAAAAAAATCGGGCGGCGGCGCGCCACGAAAAAATCCACGGCGGCGGCGTAACGCCGGCGGCGTGGGATTTTCAACTTTTGTAATGAATTGAAGTAAAACCTATTTTATATTTTTGGAATAACTTTATAGTTCGTAGGTGGTAAAATTTTACCAGTCATTGACGTCATTTATTTAACATTAAATCAAACAGCGGGTTATCCTAGGAAACAGTAACATCTAAGCAATGGTTTTTACAATAATGCATGCACCTTTATCAAAATTTTCCTATTAAATTTTTCAAATGAAATCGGGTCTGTCTCTTAATGAAAACAAATCCACACACAAACAGGAAACAAACACACACACCACATTCACAGGGAAAAAATCCATAAAAATATATTTTTTATCTATTTGGTTCATTTCCACTAAAATTTCTTTGTAATTTTAGATGTATGTAAGATGTATGATTATTGGTGCAATAAAGAATATTTACTTACTTCATTACGTAATACGGCAAGTAATGACTTTTTAAAATTAATTGATTTACTACAAAAACTACCAGAAAATTTAATAATTTTACTCTTTGCATACTTGGCAACGTCTAACATAATTGGACTTAACAAAAGTGCCTTGTTGTCGATTACAACGGGCAAAATACTGGACATTACACTTTTTACACTTGTTTTACCCATAAACAAAAAACATTCTTATGTATATCATATTGCCACGTAATAAACAGACCAGTAACTGGTCAGTATTATGATCTATTTTATTTTAACGTTGCTTAACCCATTCATGGCCACGAACCGCCGAGCGTACACAATACGCCAGGCCACCATACAAATCGTTTTTAGCTAAAACGCATGACTCAGCTTATGGGTCTCGAGCCTGGCGCGAACGGTAAATAAATCGCCGCTTATGAAGCCGGCCAGTTGGACAGCATTATGCAACATTTTTACTAACCACCGATTTTCTGTGCCTATCAAAAAAGAAACTAATTATTGCAGTTTGTAGGAGTGAATATTTTTACTTTCTACAAGCGTTTAATGTCTGACCAAGCTAAGTTGGTAGCAAATTTTATAGCCCAGCCTGTGCAAGTGTTAATTTAAACGTCATAATTTCATATAAGTATGACATTTAAATTACACTTAGGTAGTCAGCCTGTGCTATCAAAATCGCTGCCAACTTAGCTTAGTCTGATTCTATTTAACTTGCCGTGTTTTTTGTTGTTGTTTTTTGGGGCAAATCTTGGAAGTTAATTAGAACCGTTTCCCGATTTAGATGAAATTTTGCATACGTATGTAAATCGAATGACAATGCAATATTATGATGACATGGAGCTGATCTGATGATGAAAACAGGAGATGGCTATGGGAACTCTGTGATAAAACAACGCAAACTAATTGTGTTGTGTGGGTTGTTACAATTGTCACGATAAGTACAAGTTGCATGTGGAAAACAAAGTACCTACAGTCAGCGGTAAAACATGAAATGAAACAAGTTGTTTGAAATGGTAACATTTATTAGAAACAGTTTAAAGAAATATTGTACAATCATTTACACAGATGCCATGATATTATTAAAATGTTGTATGAGTCCCGATACTTTATTTAACCTGCTTTCGTCACCATTATCGACGTAAAAATTCAGGCATCTCAGGATTAATAGAAATCTATTTCTTGCCATATGCTTGCTGAAGTAACCTAACTGAAATTGTTCGTTTGTGCTCCAATAATCCACTAACCTTGCCAACTTTATCGTTCCCATGTGAAATAAAAGGCCTAAAAATACACGAAATTCCGGCATGTCCAACGGTTTCCATTTTGTTATTCTAGCGTGTAATTTATTATTGGCTTCGAAAAGCTTCAATGCACACGCATTGATATTATCGATCAAGAACGTTATAAACGTAACATTAAACAGTAAGTCGAAATACTGACTTGGTGTTTCTTGTCTCTCCTGTAATAAACCGCGCGCCCGAGTAAAATTGGGCACTTTGGTTTGCTGCTGCCGCTGGTATGACCATTCTGCAGGCTCGTTCTGTGGATCTTCCCCGGTTTCCTCATCAGAATCAGTTAATTCTTGGTCACTTAGTTCGTCATCAGAATCGCGCAAAATGTTTAATAGATCAGTGGTTGTCAGGCCGGCAGCCGAGGGATCTAAAACAAATAAAAGTGTTATTGACGGAATACATGTACTTTTGAAAATTACCGTTGTTCGTATAAATATAACTCTTTTAAACGTAAACGTGTAGTCGTATACGTAGTGAAATACGTATCACTTTTCTTACGATTATTATAAAAGTTAGATTTTTAGGGTTCCGTACCCAAAGGGTAAAACGGGACCCTATAGTACTAAGACTCCGCTGTCCGTCCGTCTGTCACCAGGCTATATCTCACGAACCGTGATAGCTAGATAGTTTAAATTTTCACACATGATGTATTTCTGTTGCCGCTATAACAACAAATACTAAAATCGGAATAAAATAAATATTTAAGTGGGGCTCCCATACAACAGACGTGATTTTTAACCGAAGTTAAGCAACGTCGGGCGGGGTCAGTACTTGGATGGGTGACCGTTTTTATAGATAATGGTACGGAACCCTTCGATAAGTACTACGATTAAATACATTTTACTCACATTATAATCGCACTTATAAAAAATAACAAAATTCTTTTATCTAAGTGAGCAAGTGAGATAACAAATGATTAAAGGAAAACAAATGTTTCTTACCGGTCGGTAAAATTGCATCCACACCGAAATCGTTGTTGTTTATGTCTTCCATCATTGCTGTCAAATCAGGGTGCATAGCAGTGTCATTCAACAAAGGTGAGTTCAGGGTTCCAGAATTCGTAGCCAGGTCATTCGGATGAAGCAGGTTCGGGGTCCAGTTCATAGCACAGTCGGTCAGGTTAGGCGGGTTCAAATTCCGGTAATCCATAGCCATGGTCACAAAATACGAAATCACTAAACAGCACAGGAGGAGTATAAAGTCGCCAACGAATAAATCGTGACTAAATAATATTTTCCATGTTACTCCAAAATACATCTCTAATGGGATGAATCACATCTTGAACTCTTGTGACAAATACCACATGAAAAATAATACCGCCGCCGCCGTTCGGATGCATTCCTTGTTTATTGTCCACGTGTGTCCGATAAGCTTACACCTGGTCGGTCATTATCTTTGTTTTAGTAAACGCCATTATATTAGTAACAATAGAGAACTTAAAATGTATTGTAGTACTTACTTTCTAATCTGCCGTAGAAACCACGATGTTTGAAAAAACTTGTAAATATTTGTCACAAACCATTTGTTATACAATACATATTAGTTAGTGGCGACTGTTTCAACCGCCTTAATTGTTCTATATTGAAACGAAAAAAAATTAACTTTAACATCATTGTTAGTAGGTAATTGCCTAAGATACAATACAACGATCACCAAATATTATGACATAAAAGTACAGTGGGAAAAATCCTCGTTGCCTTACCCCTCATACAAAACAAAATATTATTATACTACGGCTTGGTTCCTACAAATTGTTGCTTACCATCATCCAAACAGTAATCAGTTGTAAAATGGTACAATATCAAACAGCTTCAACATGAAATAAGCTTTAAAACCAGCCAATAAAGTTTATTTTAGCCTGCTACGGAAACATTAGCAGTTTTTACAAGTAGCGCCAGGCCACGGTGACCCATACCTTGAGCCCTGTCAATAACTTCTGAAATATATATTTTTTTTGTATTTTTTCAATATAGATTTTTCTGTTTGCTTGCATCGCATTATGTATCTAGAATTTCAGTATATTTACTATATTGCACTGATAGTAAACCAAACTTGAATATTCGAGACCCTGTTTTCATTAAAAAAAACTTGTTTATTATTTTTATCCTAATATGCCTTATAGAAACGATTGTTAGCTTATATGTTACTTACGTTATTACATCAAATTACGTTTCGTTTAAGTTTAAATCAGAATTTATTCAGGACTCACATGTGAGTTACTGGCCCTGCGGAACTGTTTGAGCATGACCCATACGCTGAGTCGCTGGCCCTGAATGGGTTAATACTGTCATATAAAAAAAATTAAATATGGGTAAAATGTCAGTCTGTCGGATGCTTCCTTGCAAGTTCTGCGTTCTGTAGGACTTTGACAAAAATATTATGTTCACACTGGTTCCCAATATTTTCTTACATACTCATACTTAAAAATAACATATCATTCAAGTAGTATTAGTAGTTTCCTGGTAGTGTAAGTACGCTACCAGAGGAAAGTAACGCTATGCTTTAATATTTAGTGCAGAATTTTTTCTTGGGATGTCCATTATAGTGGACGTTATCGATTTAAGGGTTAAAATAAATCAAGCAATGAATTTAAAAAAAAAACGGAACAGTCGGAACGCTAAAGCTAGGCACGTCGCACGCGCTTTATGTCAATTGATTTTAAATTTGTACTCTTGCGGGCTTTGTCTCGGCGCGAATTTTAAACTACCGGCGGCGGCGGCGGCGCGCTGACTCCTTATGGCGGCGGCGCGCCGCGGCGGCGCGCACGTCTAGTACCGGGTAAAGAGGGGATGATTTTTTTTTCTCTTCAACCCTATAATGGGTGTAGTTGGTTAGGTAATTTAAATCGAAAAGAAGTCATTAATAAAATGAATATTTTCAGAAATAATTACTGCACAAGAACACCCAAATAAAATAGCACCCGTTCAAGGTCTATAATGGCGGACGGTTAAGTAAGGAACCCTACACTGAGCATGGCCCGACATGCTCTTGGCCGGTATTTTGTGTTTGAATTACTTGACGCACCTTCGTCGTTGAATCATTTTGTAATAATTTTTACGAGTAGCTTACTTCCTAAACATAACCATAACCAAAACCACAGACAAAATACGTATGTCAGTGTCAAAATTGACAGCTGCCTAAATAGTAAATACGTCAGAGCCATTTCGTTGTGAAATTTGTGAATATTGCATTACGTTGTGTTTGTAACGAGATTTTTGCTGTTTATTTAAACCAATATTTTCGGTACTTCTCATATTGTTGAATAAGTATTGAAACCGTAGCCTATACATAATAACATGGGGGAAGAAGACGAGTATGCCTGTGTCAACAAATCCAAACTCAAAATCAAGACGGACTCCGGAATAAAAAAGAAAAAGAAGAAGAAGGCTAACAAAGATACTGACAAAATCATCGAAGAAGAAGTAAAAGAGCAGATGAAGCAGCAGGCAAACACAGACAAACGAACCAAAGCCGAAATCGCTTTCCAGAAGATGCAGGACAAAATGGTATGGCATGGTCAAATGTTTTTTCTAGCCATGTTTCTAATTACAGAATTACACTCATTTATTTAAGTGAATCAAGTATTTATTATTTATTCACTGGGTCACTCATAAAACCATTATTTGAATTAACCAAACATGCATTTTTGTGGTATTTGTTGGACACACCAATTTTACAGTGAATCTAGAATACTAACAGTACCTGTCGGTGTTTCTATAACACAGCAATGACAAATATATTGTCAGGTGCAAATGGGAAAGAGTAGCAATAAACATCCAAGTACTAATTAACGCTATTGTTCTACTGTTATGTCACAGAATAAATAATAGCACTACTGTGCAGAAAGGACACCTCCTACAAAACCAAATTTTGACAGCAATTCAGGGACAAATCATGCTATCCCTTCCTAATGTATGGCACTATCCCTTTCGGCTATTTAGGGTTGTCAAAATTCAAGTCATTATCTTACCTGTAGTTGTGCACGCAAAAGGACGTCATGTGGTGCCAACTTTAATAATTGCTCGGAGCAATGCTGAGCCGAGCGGAGTCGAGTTTGCCTGAAGTAAGGAGTGTCTCCCCACTGGTTATGTCTTATTAGTCGAACAAAAAATTTGTGTGAATCAATTTAAAAATAGACTCGATGAACTATCTAAACAGTGAAATCGTGCTAAGTGAACTATGATTTAGACGCACCAGCATCAACTGCGTGTCTAAAACGAAATAATAATAATAAAATACACATGAAAGGTTTTGCCACTGAATTTCATATATGAACTCAAATTTTCCCCAATATTGATCAAGCCAAAGCTGCTGAAGCTGGTTAAGTTATTATATTAGAAAATTATGTAAATATTAATTAACAATATTAAATTTTCCATTTCAGAAAAAGCAGAGAATACTACAGAAGGCAGAGATGACTCACAAGCAAAGAGTAGAAAAGTTCAACCAACATCTAGATAGTCTTACGGAGCACTTTGACATACCTAAAGTATCTTGGACAAAGTAAAAATATTCTGGAGATGTTCAATATGATTGTGCCCGTTATATTTTAACCTTAATATGTTCCAAATACAAATCACACTGGATTGAAAACAACTACATATTTGTGGCACAGATTATTTACCAATTGCTGAAGATCTCTTTCTTGGTTAGATTAAGTTAAACATAAGTCATGCAGCCTGCTTGTTTCTCATTAATCAGAACCTGAGTTTGTCTATGGACAAAATTAGTACTGAATCGTTTATTTTTGTATTGTATAGCCACTCAACCGTCCGGCCCGCAAGACTGTTTTCCTGTCAACCATCCGGGGTTTTTTAGCGATGCACGCCGCGCGCAGCGCATTCACAATTTTCTACAAAAATTATAACTACACTGCCATCAAAATTTTTTTAGAGCTAACTATTTAATTAGGCTACGTTGTCGCATCAAGAGAATTAGTAAATAATGCCGAAATATTCCGTTAGATGGCTCTGAAATCAATTCTTTTTTCCACCCCTTTGGATAGTAAGGTTCCCGTGGACGGTTAAGAGCATATTTTTTTCGGATACTATACTATCGTCGGACGGTCAAGTGGATAATAACTTGGTCAATGAGATAATTAATAAATGTATAATATGAAGAAGACTACTTTATTATTATTAACCTTAAGCAACCTTTTGTGACATGTGTACTATCCTGAGGCTAACAAAATACAACAACCATCTAACTGAATACCACCATAGCTAAAGTCGACCTTAAAGTACCTTCTCTATAGTACCCTAGGAGCTTAAAGAGATTATAAATAAAACAACCCTTTGTTGACTTTAAATGACAATCAACATAGGTATTTAGTAACTCCCAAATGGTGCCTGACAAAAAATATTTGTTATAGATTTAGATTAGATTCCATAGTTTGAGGGACCAGCGAAATTGTAAAATGTAAAAAAAAACACTGTTTCCTTTTATAATTTTTATTGTGTAAGTTTGACCAAAATAAAATCAGGCTTATTACAATATAGTTTATCTTTGTATATGTTGGAAAACCTGTAAACTTAAAAGTACTAGTTACTTAAAAAAATATATAAAACCTGTATACATATATAAATTATTCATTATCATTTCTTTTGGACGGATAAAAATGGAATGGTAATGCACCACCTAGTTATCATTTTTACACAACTACCAGAGACATGTTAAAAAAACAAGGCACATAATCACATATTTGGACGGATGATTATCCAATCATTATAACTAAGCCTTTAATACAAGTATTCAAAACACAAAATGACTAAGTATATGTGGCGTATGTGCGTAAGGACCCTTTAGACATATGTACCTATGTTAACTACCATTGTGTTACTTCCTAATTAAGGGACATACCTAACATGTAAGTATATATTTTTTATTTAGTATATTCTGCTGGTAAAAGTGAGGGAAAATTGTATAAAATGAAAATAAATGAGATTCACTTTAGCTTATATCTACATCCAAAGCACAACACAGCTGCACAGTTTACATTAAGGCCCCCCCCCACATCTGGCGTCTTTCGAGCGTCGGCGTCTGTCGGCGTCGGTCCAGCGCCATGGAAAATGACGTCGCTGCGCAGTTCCGTCGACGCTGCGTCGACGTCGGCCATAGAATTGTAGACGCCGACGCTCGAAAGACGCCAGATGTGGGGGGCCCTAACTTGTAAATTAAGTATCCTCATAATGTAGTTTTAAACTAGTTTATAGCCCAATGCGGACTTCATACCATCATTTTACAGAATAGTTCGTTCAGAGATAAAAGTCAATAAGTGGTCTACTAAGTGCCAATCATAAAACTTACATTATTTGATGTCATGTGATCTATCACAACACTAACCACAATATTGATATTGGACTAAATATTATAACAGCTGAATAAGAACAGCCAGTATAAATGTTTTAAAGCTTAAAGCTAGAAATGTTGCGTCGTTACTCCTCCAAAACGAGTAGCTGAATTTAAATATTTTGATATAATTCTCTTTGGTGGTCCACGGGTCGCTGCCGTCATCAAAGTGCATCGGGCACTGGTCGCGCTCTCTCTCGTACTCCTCCATCTCGACGGCGACTGCGGCGCCCTCTGTGTAGTTCCATGACGTCACATCCTGCTTGAGATCGCAAAAAGGCCCAATAGCCTGAGACATCAATATTCTGAAAGAAATAATTATGAAGCGTTGAAACATTTTTAGTTTATAATAATTTAAACAAGAATATATCCACATATTTCAAGGCAAAATAAAACTAAGAGGAATATTACTAAAGACAAATATAAGATGGTTGTTAATGGGATTATTTTACTACGATATTTAAAAATGATGTGGACTGTATTCAAGCGAATTACGAGACGAGATACGAAACGATATACCGTGGAACTTAGGACAGGCTAGGTCAATTGGTAAAAGCACTCACCTTGCTGAGCTGTAGATGACGGTGCAGCTCTCGGTGGAGGCTGGCGCAGGCTTCTCAGACCTTCGGCTCGTCTAGACTTACCTCGAATCCGAGTTACCTGGACCAGCGTGGACACCGAAACGGAGCAGGAGCAGTGCTTCTTCAACTGATTAGCCTTCCACAATGAGTACACACAGTTTACAGACGAAAATGAATCTTTTAGATGAACCGAGACGATAATATTCGAAAATAATAATTAGCGCAGCGAGATGCGCCCGACATGTTACATTCGCGATACGAGAAGGGAAGGAAGTATAGTTTTTTTTTTTTTAAGTTTGAACGATAATGTTGCCAGGCGAAATTATTTTAAGACTACAATCCTTAACATTTTCCGCCCACCAAAATACAACGTATTTTCCACAAGTTTGTACTGTTATTGTCAACTGAGGATAAAATAGAATCGACATGGCTCAGGGTTTATTTTCCTATTACTATATATTTTTTACTTTAATCTAAATCTACGATAAAATGAATACTTATGACTATATGATAGTGAATTAACACTAGTTTTGCAAAGGTAAGGGACACAGTTTAACTATCGGACGTTTAAGTTCGCCCGATTCTGTGCGAACTGTGACAACACGACAAATCCCGTCACTTCCTGGATGGAGTTGTACCACCCGGCCAATTTTCCACTTCATGGGGCTACATTGCTCATTGACAATGAGCACGAGCGTCCCGACGACAATGTTTTTCTGACCATCGAACCATTTGTGGCGCTGCTGCAATGTGTGCAGATATTCGAGGTGCCACTTGCGCCAGAAATCTTGATGGATCTTTTGTAATAATTTCCATCTCTGAAGTGGACCTAATTTCGCATCTACTATGTTGCTTTCAGGCAATATGGTGAGCGGCTCCAAAGTAAGGAAATGTCCGGGGGTCAAAACTGACAGGTCGTTTGGGTCCGAGCTGACAGGGGACAAAGGCCGTGAGTTCAGCATCGCCTCAATTTGGGTCAAAATGGTATAGAATTCCTCAAATGTAAGGCGCTGAGAGCCCACGACGCGAGCGAGATGTGTCTTTACTGACTTTACACCAGCCTCGGCTAACCCCGAGAAATGTGGGCTGCCGGGCGGGTTAAAAACGAAATTTATTTGTTCTGCACGTGAAGCCTTGGCCATGAATTCTTGGAGCATATTGGATGCGCCAATAAAGTTTCTACCCTGATCCGAGATCAGCCTAGAGCACCGACCGCGGCGCAAAATGAAACGGCGCAGAGCTGCGAGATATGCCTCTGTGGTGAGCTCTGAGGCCAGCTCAAGATGTACTGCTTTGGTGGCAGTGCATACGAAAACGCAAATATACGATTTAAATGTGCGTAGACCACGGCCCCGGGCCAAACAAGTATCAAAGGGACCAGCGTAATCTACTGCCGCTGACGAAAATGGTTTAATTTGATTAATTCGAAACGATGGTAAGTTGCCCATTATTGGAGGAGATGCCACTTTAGGCCGAGCGCGAAAGCACTTCATACAAGATGAAATAACCGAATTTATAGCCCTTCTTGCCGATAGAACCCAGAATTCTTGGGCTAATAAATTTTGCAATGTTTGCAATCCAGGGTGCATAAACCGGTGATGGTAATCCTCAATGATCAGCGTAGTCAACCTATGATCACGAGGCAATAATAGTGGATGTTTCACATCGAACGACAGGTCTCCTTTAGACAGGCGACCGCCCACCCTTAGCATTCCACGCTCATCCACAAACGGCGCCAATTTCCGCATGGGCTTCGATAGAGAGTGGGTTGACTTATCTGTCAACAAGCACCGCAATTCTGAAGCGAAAGCTCGCTCCTGGACATGTTTCACGAGAAAGTGAAGAACTTTCGTAATTTCTTCAGACGACAAGTTCGGATCTGTGATTTTCGACAATGATTTTTGCAAGTTATGCATGAACCGAAAACAATAAGCGAAAATACGCAATATGCGTTGTAAAGACGAGAATCTACTCAAGATGTTGTCAATCAACGATATATTAGAGTCTGTGAACAAACTATAGATTTTTTGCTCGTTCGAAGCGGCTTGATCAGAAAGGATCTCAGATTGCGGCCAAGATTCTTGAGGATTAGACAGCCAAGTAGGCCCCGCCCACCATAGCGTATTCTGGATTAAATCAGCAGGCAACAAACCGCGGGAGCCGCAATCCGCTGGATTATCCGAACCAGACACGTGGTGCCAATTTTCAGGGGGGACGTTTTCTTGTATGTGCGCAACCCTATTAGCCACAAAAGTTTTCCACTTTGATGGACACGAACGAATCCAAGTCAGCGCGACAGTAGAATCTGACCAAGCGTGGATATCGTCAAAAGTGTGAAAATCTTTTAGAGCTTCTGTAAACGAGACAATCAAATCCGACAACAAGACAGCAGCTAACAGCTCACATCTCGGGATAGAACATTTACGAAGTGGGGCCACCTTCGTTTTAGCGCAACAAAGACGCACGACAACGGATCCGTCATTTTGAACGACACGACAATAAATGACAGCACAGTAACCCTTCTCCGAGGCGTCACAGTACCCGTGAAGCTGTAACGATACGAAAGATACAACCATTCTACGGGGAATGGACAACGAGCTCATTTCCGCCAATTGCGATTTGAATTTACGCCATTCTTGAGCGATAGCGATAGGAACCTCGCTGTCCCAATCGACACCAGAAACCCATAGAAGTTGTATTAAATATTTTGCGAAAAATACGACAGGCGACAATAGACCCAGAGGATCAAAAATACGAGCGATGTCCGAGAGGATCGATCGCTTCGTACAACGACAATCATTCAAGGAGGTCTTGAATGTGAAAGTATCTTCCTTGGGAAGCCACGACAAACCGAGAATTTTTAATGATAAATCATGGACGTTTTCGAAATTGTGAAGTTGATCTGAGTACAGCTCGGAACCAGGCAAACTGCCTAAAAATTCAGGGCTGTTAGAGGTCCATTTGCGCAGATGAAGCTGAGCAGACGATAATATTTCCATCAACTGCTGTCGTAACACTAACGCATCCTCGACAGAGTCTGCACTTGACACAACGTCGTCGACATACGCATCCCTAGCCAACACTGCAGCGCCTTGAGGAGCACGAGACGAAAACTCCTTTGCTAACTTCGATATGCACCAGAGCGCCTGATATGGAGCACAGGACACACCATAGGTCACTGTGAGCAAACGATAATCTTTCACGGGATCATCAGGTGACGGGCGCCACAAAATGCGCTGATAGTCGCAGTCCTGTAAATCGACAAGGAACTGCCGGTACATTTGTTTGATGTCCCCGGTGAACACTACTGCATGCCATCGAAAACGAGCCAACAAGTCAAATATGTTATTTTGCAATTTAGGGCCGGCAAGCAGTGTATCGTTCAAGGACTTCCCTGAAGAATCCTGGGCGCTAGCGTCAAAAACACAGCGAAGAGGAGTAGTGGAGGAGTCAGGGCGCAAAATTCCGTGGTGGGGGATGTAATAAAACTGACCTTCAGACGACAAGGGAGGATCAACTTCCACCATGTGACCACAACTAAGGTAGTCATCCATGAAATTGACATAAGCTGTCCGAAACTGAGGATTCAATTTGAATTTCCTCTCTAAATTTAAGAGACGCTTGAGAGCTATCTCACGAGAATTTGAAAACCTGGGTTTATCCTGAGGGTCGACATAAGTTAATGGTACTACCATCCTACCCTCGGGAGTGCGACAATATGAAGTTTCCATTTGGTTTTCACACGACATTTCTAATTTCGACAAAACGATATTTTTGGGAGGATCTACACTTTCCAGTTCCCAGAAGCGCTTGATATTATTGTCTACTGATAGACTCGACACGAGATAGCACCTCTGAGTATCACCTTCTGAACCTTTATGACAACGAGAACGAGAAGTGTTAACGTTTATAGGGCACTCACCCATCACCAACCAGCCGAAAACAGTGCGGACAGCTATGGGCTCATCTGCGTTGCCCTTGACAACGCCAGATTGTAGTGCAGCAGCGAAAAGGTTGACGTTAACCAACATGTCTATAGGTCCAGATTTGTGGAAAGACGGATCAGCAAGATCTAAATCCTTCAGATGCCTCCAAGAAGACACATTCAGTGGTTCTGGTGGCATATCATGGCAGATCTTGGGAAGCACGAACGCTTCAAACGAAAATTTGCATGAGGAGTCCCCATTCGAAGGAACTATCTCACAATCGACAATTCCAAAAGTGTCAGTCGATGACAGACCAACACCGTTCACCGTTGGTGAATTATTTCTAATTGGTATTCCAAGTTTTTGAGCGCACTTCAATGTTACAAAGTTACAAGCCGAGGCATTGTCCATCAGCATTCGAATTGGTACAAAATTATTAAATTTATTTTTTATCATCACAATAGCTGTCGAGAATAAACTTGGTGCATTTGCATTATGCACAGCCAATGCCACTTGGGTTGGCGGAGCTGTTGGTTCCAACTCCTTATCCTTTTCGAAATGCAATAATGTGTGGTGTCTGCGCTTGCAGATGCCACAAGTCACCGATGATTTACAATTTTTAACCGAGTGTGATGGCCTACAACACAGTATGCAAAGTCTCCTCTCCTTAACCTGAGCAAACCTTTCCAATGGCTGTAGTTCCAAAAATTTTGTACAGTTATCCAATTTGTGTTCCGGTGCGGAACACATAGCACAGTTGCTCACTGGCGGCACAAGGAGAGCAGGCTTAGCCTTATTCGACACTGGCTTACTATACACTGGTTTACTAGATAGTGTTAACGACTTACCAACGCTGTTCTCTAATGCCTGGCTCCGCTTTTCAATAAACGAAATTAATTCCTCATAACTGGGAATTTCTGTGTTTGATTCAAGTTGCAACTCAAAAGCTTCCCTACTACTAACATCTAGTTTTGACCAAAGTGCATAAAATAACATAAAGTTCCTGTCAGGCAATTGATACTTTGATAAAATTTCTAAGTTTTCCTTAAAGGTTCGACAAACTCTAACTAATTCCGATGCAGTCTTGGACTTCGCCGCCTCACAATTTAATATTTTTTCATAAAATATACTGGCAATCACCCTTTTTTTCTCAAAATGTAATTTTAGTGTGTTATAGGCCATTAAATAATTTTCATCACATAATGGGTAATTTTTAATTAAGTCGAAAGCATGGCCGGTAACACTCGACAACAAATAGTGCAGTTTTTCTACTGCCGGGATATTTTTACTGTGAATCAGCGAGTCAAAGATCTGGATGAACGACACCCAATTCTCAATTTTCGAATCGAAAGGAACTATATTAATTTTAGGTAATTTAACACTCGAACTTGAACCGCAACTGTCACTTTTATTTAACACTTCAGGTTTTATTTCCGCTAAACGTATTTTTATGGATTTTACCATTTGTTCGAACTGTGATGATATTTCTAATTCACTTGACCTATCACCAGCTGGAATCGCCGAAAGCAATTCAATTTGAAAGGCATGAAATTCACTTTCAAGTTTAATTACATCTTGTGAACAATAACCTTGCAGATCGGAACTCTTTATATACTCCATCCGCACGAACGCATAATCCCGACCTACACGGCTCTTGTCGAAACTTTCGGACGAATCCCCACCAAGTGTCATGTTTATTTTGTAAAAATATGTATATTGAATCACTAAAACAACAACAACACTATTTGATTCGATAACACTGATATGATAGGTTATGTTATGATTTTCAATTGACACTTGTCAAAAATGACAGCTAAAAGTTGCGTTCAGAAACGTAATTAATTCGACACACAATTTTAGTCCATGAACTAAACGCTCGATAGTTTAACTAACGGAAAAACGCCCAAGCCAAGTGTTTCAATCTTACCCTCCAATGTTTTTATGATTTTACAATGAACAATTTATTGACGAAAATTGATATTTAAAGCGAAAATAACCACGGTCACCTTACAAGTTATCCGGATCGTGGGACCAAAAAATGTTAATGGGATTATTTTACTACGATATTTAAAAATGATGTGGACTGTATTCAAGCGAATTACGAGACGAGATACGAAACGATATACCGTGGAACTTAGGACAGGCTAGGTCAATTGGTAAAAGCACTCACCTTGCTGAGCTGTAGATGACGGTGCAGCTCTCGGTGGAGGCTGGCGCAGGCTTCTCAGACCTTCGGCTCGTCTAGACTTACCTCGAATCCGAGTTACCTGGACCAGCGTGGACACCGAAACGGAGCAGGAGCAGTGCTTCTTCAACTGATTAGCCTTCCACAATGAGTACACACAGTTTACAGACGAAAATGAATCTTTTAGATGAACCGAGACGATAATATTCGAAAATAATAATTAGCGCAGCGAGATGCGCCCGACATGTTACATTCGCGATACGAGAAGGGAAGGAAGTATAGTTTTTTTTTTTTTAAGTTTGAACGATAATGTTGCCAGGCGAAATTATTTTAAGACTACAATCCTTAACAATGGTTATTTTAGTTGGTACCTACCTATAGTTCGCAAAATCGCAAATAGGAAAAAGAGAGGGAAGGTTTTTGCCCAGCAATTAAACACACTAAAGAAGCTAGAAAGAAATTACCTATTGAGATCGGCCCTCTGATACACCCAACATCTGTACTTGGAGAAAGGATCCAACTCGTCATAAGTAATAAGATAAGACTTTAAATTTTCTTTCCAGTATCCAATGCATTTCATTTTATAATCCGGATCACTGTAAATGTCCACCGGTCGGCCGAGGTAGTCCACTGAGAGGCAGTAATTTTCTTTGATTTGTATAGTCTTCTGGTCAGTGTCACAGACAGAGAAGTCGCTTATGTTCAGTTTGCAGTACAAGTTCGGACGAGGGCTCAATGTAACACCGCCAAGGATTCTAGTCTCGAATCTGACATCGCCTCTTTGAGTAAAGTTGAACTTTCCAGCAACAGGGCAGCGGATGGGAGACGGATCCTTTTTAAGGAAAAGGTCATAGCGCCATTGTTTCTTATTAGGGAACTGCACCCATGAGCACACTGTATGAAAATTACTCTGGATCATAGCAAGACCTTTGCGGTATCTGAAAAAGTGCAGTCAGGTGTTAATAAGTCTTGAAAATAATTAATAGTTTGAATTCTACACCTTATTATGTACATACCTTATTACATTGTGATGTTGTGGCACAAAATCGAAGCAAACATAATCTTTTTGACAGCCATCTACTGTAAGGCGAGCCATCATCACTCTGCTGTCGCGCTGTTCCCTATAAAATACAGTAATTGAGCTATTTGATAGCAAAGGAAAGGTAAGTTCATGGTGTAAAATCTGTGGGGAGTCTCGAGCAACTGAACTGTTATAAGTGACTAAAATGCTGCTTTCAAAGATGTGCAATATTGTCAAATAATTCCATGAATGCTACAAATTTTACCGGCAGACATATATAGTTCTTCTGTATCTGTCCTCATCAGGGTAGTATGTCTCTATTATATGTGTTTCATTTATAAGCACATCTGCATCAATGTTGGCCGTGTTGATCCACTCTCCAGAGAAGTTTTGAGGTAGCCGACAACCAGGTTCAACAACTTCAGACTGTAAACAAAATTAATAGAAGAATCAGTTAATTTTGAAGACAAGTTTCTTGACTATATTTTTTTTAACATATAAATAACCAGTTTGTCACTCTTTCCTGAACCAATCAGCTATTCATTTTACACCCACAAACCACCTACACCGAAACAAAATGTGTAGCTTCACCTAACTTACCTTGACAGGGGTGACTTTGTACCTTTCTGGGGACTTTTCAACAGTCTTCAGTGCATTACATTCGGGAGTAATTGAAGCGCCGAGGTACAAGTCATCATCTCTGTTCTTAAGGAAGCAGCGATATTTCTCATCTTTTCGTGATTCCTTGGTGTTGGCCACAGCAAAGAAATGGTTTTTACCAACAAACCAATGCCCTAAAAAATTAAAATTCTAATTGGAATATGATAAGAGTGCCTAAAAGTCAAATGCGGATTTATTTTCAGTATCACCACTTGATAATGATTAAAATAAGCCAGCTTTAACCCTTAAAAGAAAATGGTAGTTGTAGGATTATAAAACACTGAAAAGTCATCATATCTGATGAAACGAGCAGGAAATAAAAAACTTAGTTGTCCAACTAATTGGACAAGTCATCAACCAGTTGAACCAGATCTAAGGGATTTCAAAATATTATATGCTTTAAAAGTAACATGAATACACAATCTTTGACCTCTGTAAGGTCAATATACAGTTCATAAATATTTATACATTTTTTCACCTTACTGCAATGGATTAAGGTTTAGAAATGTTTACATATTTATGAACTCAACTGTACAATACTTTACCTAAACAACTGTACTCCACAACTCCATCAAATGTGCCGGACATTCCAGGGCATTTTCGGTAAGTGATGTTGAATTTCTGGTTGGTGATCAAGAACTGGGTGCCTGCTGTCTGACAGGACCTGATCTGCGCGTCTGGGTGGCTGCACTCTCCTGTGAACCTGAACCGGTTCTGGTATCCAAATGTCCACACGCCTTCTAATGATGAACGGCAATTCACCTGATACAAAAGTAATAATTAAAAATATATTCCAAAATGGCAAGTAAGTAGTCAGGGTATCATTATACAGTTGGTGCCCTAACATAAGTATCCACTTTTCTATACAGCTAGTACCTACTGCTTGTACAACATCAAATAGATTTTGATATAGACCTTTGTTACCTTAGAAATAATAAGGATGTGTTCCGAAATTGACTTGATATTTCTGACTGCTTTGGCCATCATGCATCACTATCTATTTGATGCTGACTGTACACAGTTTATTACAATAAAAAGTACATGAATGTATGTACCGTAGAATCCGTTTATTATGACTCCGCTTATACTGACCAACCGCTTACTATGACGTAATTATTGTGCGAAGTTTGGTTTTCATATAAAATTCTTTGTGATAAATTCGGATAAGATGACTTCGCTTATATTGACAAACCGCTTACTATGACCTAAAACTCCTATTTCCATGAAATTATGTCCGGTTATACTGACACATTCGCTGGTTTTCATGGCCATCACCACATCTTTCCCTGCGAGGATGTTTGGTGCGTTCGTGGCGTGTAAGGAATTTTAGTTTTAACAAGTTGATATTTGTTACAAGTTTAATAAAACTCATTTCTCACAAAAGAATTTGAGATTAATTTGGAAAACAACAAAAATAAGAAGTTGTACAAGTATGTTTTATATGACATCCGCTTAGTATGACCTGTTGGTCACTTCCCTTCGATGTCATTATAAGCGGATTCTACTGTATGTATTTTCATACAATAAATGATTTATAAACAGTACTGAATTGCTCAAAACTAAAAGTATAACTTAAATAAAAAAAAAACTCATAAGAAACTTACTGGGATATAGTTCTCAGAAAACAGTGTTGTTAGTTGCTGGTCATTCCTCAAACCCCTGCATACTCTTTCAACCGTTGGTTCTTCATCTAACGCCAGATCCACACAGGGCGTCTCTAACTTCTCCAGAACATTGATTGTCCTCACAATCAACTTCACACAGTAGTAACAATTTGTATATTTGAAAACCATCGTGTAGTTTACGTGAAAATCGGCTTTGATGTTTTGGCAGACTCCCCTAAAAAATAAACAAATACGTTAACCAAATAAATACGAGGTACATGTGCCGACTAACTGAAGACAAAGTAAAATAAAATATACCTTCCAGTCATGTCGCTTGCGTTGATGTCGGTAATAGTTTGCTTTCCATTTTCAAAAGAAAACCAAGTATTTCGTAAAACAATCGGAATAGTACACTCTGAACATACCGAAGCAACTGAAACAAATCAAAAATCTTACGTAGGGCGTCGCCTTTATAAATGCAAAACATATAAATAATTACAACACGCAATTACTTACCTCCTAATATTAATATTGGTATAACCACTTTCAGAAACACATTTGCACCCATTTTATACAATTTATTTTTAAGAATCCATACATAAAAGACATAAAATATTAGTTACCGATTTCCCAAACTCGTTTATTCGTTTAGCTGCTTTTGGGGTTTTGGCAGTGGCAGTTCGGTTCGGTTTCATTCACGGTTTGGTTTGTTTGATAACTTTGATTGGCGGTCGAGAACATGTCGCATTTTAAGGGCTCCACTCGCCTTGCAACAAGTCGCATGCGATTTTAGATACATTGCAGCATTTGATTGAACGTTTTAATAAATTGCACCTACTGGGTCAGCAATGTATCACAAAATTGTTTTAATATGTTGCAAGGTCTGTAGACCATATAAAAACGGCCACAGAAATAACTAATAATCTGTCTGAGACCACTTTTAAAACGTCCATCTAAACTGTGAATCTGCCACTGCCAAGGGCCCAACCTTTTCTGTTCTCTTTCACGACGCAGCAACTAGTATCATTTCTCTCTCCTCGCTCTTTTAAAATGCCGTTTGTCAAAAAAGGACAACCATACTGTTGACAAGGTGGACTTCAAATCAAGTGTTGCCTTTCTTGATGCGCCCAGGCTGTGTATGTGTGCGTAATAGCGTGTATGTGTGCTCTTTTAGGGATGTAAAAAGTCGATTTTAATCATGTTATATATCGATAAACGCTACACAGCGGAACGAAATAGCGATTAAGTGAAGCTTCAATATCTTGGTTAAACATAAACATAATTGAAATGCTAATGGATAATGAATATATTATAATATAATAATATAATTCAATTATTGCGGAACACCTATTTTAGGAGGTATTTATGTATTTTAATTAAATATCTGAACTTTCCCTTGGTTCCCTGCTGGGGCGTGACTATAAAATTGTGATCTGATAACCACAATAAAGAATAAAAGCGTTTTTGGTCATTTTAGGTATCGTTAAGCCTTTGAAGTAAAATTAAAATTGCAAGAAATGTCGATAGTTTATCGATATGACTTTATCGACATGGCTACAGCAACGTGGGCCTCATTGTTAATCGTACACTAAACAAAAGTGGCAACAGTGACAGCTCGCTGAGACTACGTCTTTATATATTATAAGTCTATGGCCACTGCCACACCACTATTCTGTCAAACAAATTGACGTTTCAATTCTTCATTTGAACAGCATTTCTTTTCTTTTTTTCGCCTTGTTCTACTTGAATTATTAGATATTTTACATTATTTAGAGCCAATTTGTGAGACCGTTTAAGGACAAATCTTAGAAATTGCAGGAGGAAGAACCTCAACCCCTAGAGCAAAATATGGGACTTGAGTAAAATCATCTAAAACAATCTTGTTCAACAGTTCCCGATCTATAACAGCAAAAGCTAGCAAAGGCAAAGTCCCGAGTGAGTACAGCACAAAATATTGCTTATTTAATGTCTAGTACACTTTAATTACGTAGCTGTTTAACAGCAAATAATTAAACTATATTTGTTTTTGCAGTATGGGTCGCCGCAAGTCAAAAAGGAAGCCGCCGGCAAAGAGGAAAGCCATAGAGCCGCTTGATCAACAATTCAACTGCCCATTTTGTAATCACGAAAAATCCTGTGAAGTAAAAATGTATGTGTAATTTAAAACTACATTATCCAAATGTTATTATGTGTTCATTGTTTATATTTGCCAGATGGAATGATTCATTGTAATTTTATTATTTTCAGGGATCGAGCGAGAAATACAGCTCGAATACAATGTCGAGTGTGCTTAGAAGACTTTCAAACCACTACCAATGTACTGTCTGAGCCCATAGATGTTTATAATGACTGGGTAGACGCTTGTGAAAGCGCAAATTAGCTTTTAGGTTATAACACCCTTAATGTGTATAATGGGAGTCTCTATAAAACCTTTAAGATAATATGTATTTTAAGACATGTACTTTTGTATTTATTTCCAGTTTTTAACAATCTTAATTATTTACAAATATTCACCTCATTTTTAAAAGTTCAATGAACAAGGCTTGTTTCTGTAAGAAATGGTCACAGGATCTCAGGCTAAATGTATGCCTTATTATTGTCTTGTAACTTATACTGGTCTTACAGCTTAAGACTATTTTTGAAACATTTGAGTGCTTTGCAGCTCTTGAAATTGTAAGCTACATTGGGGTGTGGGTCACACCTACCCTGTCAATATCTGTTTGACTTGAAACTATTGTTGTTGCCATTTTCTGATACCAATTTCCTCTTGCAATGAATTTATGGATTGCATTCAAACCAACTTACCAAATTAAGGTATTTTTGTATACAGTAAGCCAGAGTTGCCCCAGTTTACTACCTATTATGCACCTTGTATTTGCAATGTTCCAGCAATTAGCAAGACAATCAGTTATCAACATAAACCTAGGTTTTTAGCTTTGAGTATAAAACAATAGTTTATAAACTTAAGATCAACTAATTATATTAGATAATGGTCAATAAAAACATGAAATAACATTATATAGTTTATCAATCACTTTATTTCCCAACAGTCATTTGGTAATTCCATAATCAATTTTACATTTCATTACGCTGTAATACACTCAAGCGCTACTGAGTTACACTCTAAAAGCATGATTGAAATTCAACACAGTATACATTAATAATGGAATTCCTTTAATAAGTACATTTGACTATAATATTAAAATGAGATTATT
Organism: Cydia fagiglandana; assembly: GCF_963556715.1. Lineage (NCBI taxonomy): Eukaryota > Metazoa > Arthropoda > Insecta > Lepidoptera > Tortricidae > Cydia > Cydia fagiglandana. Next base: position 12,379,592 of record NC_085938.1, read on the forward strand.
GCTTAAATGAATGTGAGTATGGAATGTAATTATTAAATCACATCACATCAACCAATAACACATCAAGAGTTTTATTTTAGAAAAAAAAAACAATTTCATTAATAAAAGCGTAATATAACATACCCAAAAATCTATTTAAGAACGCAATTTAAAGACCAAATTGTTTTATATAATAGTAAAATTGATTTGTAATATTTTATAAATACTTTTATTTTTTGCCTTGGACTGCCAATGTGCACAGGCAGTTAATCAAGACCCTAAAGTGCATTCTTTAACATATTTGTTTAATTGTACTCGTTTCTAGTTGATGAGTCAATCAACTTTTTATCGTTATTATTATATCTTTGACTTGACTCAGAAAATAACAGTGAGTGAAGTAGTTTTATGTGATATTGCTTCTTTATCATGTTGTAATTCCCGGCCAAATAAGAAATGTATTATTTACTTATTCAATATTTAAATTTTATATGCTGCAACACTGTCTGGGTTTTACCTGGACACCTCCCCAGATGGATTGCCAGCTAAGACACATCTAAGGCCTCCAAGGAAATTCTCTTCCCACTTTAGTAGGCAACATAATGCCCATGAGTGACAGAAAAAAAGTTGATTGACCCCAGTAATTATTAATCATGTCAATAGAAGCTTTGTAAAGGTGCTACCCTCTACTTCATAACAACAATATGCTTTAATACTATTAATATACTTTATCAAATTGACAACATCTTCATCTTATAGCTATTCGTCAAGTTATACACTGATCAAAACATTTCTAATATAAACATAAAGGGACAGCTATCGCTGAATCACATATCAACAGTAAACTGAAATAAATAATAATGCTCTTTCAACTAATATAATACATTTGAAATTGAGCTATTGCCTAGCATAAATATTAAGCTATAACACAACTAACAACCCTGGGATTCTGTAACCATGTCATGATGCTCTTACATTATATCTACAGATATGGTGTTCAGTAACATCTACTTTACGGAAAGCTTAGTGTTATTTACACAGAACTAGTAACAAGAGTAATAAATAAGTTTGTAAATTACAAAGGAAAATGACATGGTTACAAGAGCTGCATACCACCATGCCCCCTCCGTGCAGAAGCCGTGTAGGTTCGGGTGCCAGAATAGCTCACAACATCTAACTTGCCCGGATACAAAAACAGGATGGAGTGCAGTAGAATCGAGGCCCGCTTCCACACTATCTACAACATAATCTTCACACTTCGCAAACACAACATCCTCTTTTTATAAACTTTTATACTCTCAAGATAACGTAACATGTATACAATCATATGTTAGATAAATATTAAACAGCGACATGTCTATTATACAAGTAAACATGTGCGGAAGCTTTACAACATCGTATGTAAATAGTAAGAGTAAAAGGGTAAATGTTAAAATTTAGAACTTGCCCAAATCTACAAAGGAGTCGTACTGCAGGTCGGAGCTGTCGCACACCGTCGTGTCGTCGTCGGAGGGCGCGAACTGCAGCGGCTGCGGCCGCGCGTCGCCGTCGCACACCGCCGTGCTGTCCGAGCTGGAACTCGAGCTATCGATGTACTCGAACAATTTCCCGCGCGAGTCGTCTATAATACTCGAAATGTCTGATATCTCTAATGTACTCGGTATTGTGGATGTGTCTACGTTGATAACGTCTAATGACTGAGAAAGCAGGGCGTCGCATGAGGACGCCGGGACCGTTTCTTGCGAAGCCGGATAGTGGGATGAGCTGGGGTCCTCCGTAAAACGACCGGAGTCGCCCATTTCGGACACCAGGAGAGACAAACTGACGTCTTCGATGGGGAACGTTACGCTTTCGCTTAGCGCCTGAGTGTCCTGATCTTGGACGTTGGACTGGGGACTGTCAGCTTTGGGAATGTCGGGGCTGACAGGTTTCAATGACACCGAGTTGTCTTCGGAGAAGTCTCCTTCTGCGTTAAGCGTGACGGAGTCGTTGCCCTCCCTCTCTAGCAAATGTTCCAAATCGTCGACGCATTTAGTGGAGTCGTCGCTGCTATCGGACACGATCAGTTCAATACTTCTATCCAGTAGGCCGGTATCTGTACAAGTGGACATTTCGTCTTCGAAGACGATCTCGACACTCCTTATTCTCATTAGGGGCATTTTGGCGGGGGAGAGTTCGTTGCCTTTGGGCGAGCGGCCCTTCTTCCTGGACTCGGCTATTTCGGAACATTCGCTTATTTCGTCGTAGTCTATCTCGTAGCTTCTAAGGTCGGATGTACATGGCGTGCACTCGGTGGCCTTGGAGTTAGGCCTGGAGTGCGTGAGGTCGGGTGAGGTGCGCGTGGTATGCGAGTGTAGTCCCTAAGGTTGCGATGATCCTTATTGTATAGTGGTGCCCAGGTCGAGCCCGCCTTCCTCTTGCATCTTCGTGAGGAACTTGAAGACTCTGTTCTCCTCTTCCGTCTGTTTCACCATGTCTATTAGCGCTAGCAGCTTCTTGATTCCGATGAAGATCCTGTGGAAAGTATACATTTTTACTGTTGTGGTTAAATACGGATAAGTTCATTGGCAAGCAAGTATTTTACATACTTGGAGTTCTCTTGGTCTTTTGGTTTCGTCAACTTCTTTTTATAAGTCATTGACGGCTGTAGCCGTTGATACCACCTTTAACAATGAAATCTTATGTCCTGTATGCTTTAATATGAAAGTACCAATTAGACATAATTTGTTTACCTAATTACCTTGTTGTTTTAGAGTACATGGGGTCTGCGTCTCTTTCGAATTGTTATTTGAATGTTAGCAAAAATTAACGTGCATTTTGTCACTAATAATATAGCATACCTGGCACGCGACCTTACGAAGCACATACGACAGAGACTGCAATCCAATCTACACTTGCAATCCAATGGAGCGTAATATTCATCATCTATACTGTTATTTCCAAGCTTTTTTTTTTCAATTTAGTGCCTTGGTCTCCAGAGGATGTTGTGTGATGCGTGATAGGATATACAGCAACGTCGCTCTATGCGGCGTGTGGTGTTAAGAGTCACAAGAATTTAGCTGCCACTATACAATGGAGTTGGCAGGTCGAACCATTTTACAGATGGCGCCAGCAGCTTGCCCTGTTTTTTTGTGGGAATTTTTGCCCGGAATGCCTGCACTTTAAGCCAAATCTCATAAAACAAAACTAGAGACAGTGGAAAGCTACGATGGCTCCATCTATGCAAACCTTTGACAGTTGCCAACCCCATTAAGAAAATGTAAGGTAATGTAACATACTTGGCCCCGCGCAGGTCGTGCTGGATCTTCTGCAGGTCGCGCTTGGAGAAGGCGTCGCTCTCCTCGAGCACGGACATGACGTGCTCGGGCTGCGACAGGTTGGGCACGTGTAGCACGCCCGTGAACGCGGACGTCACCTCCATGTCCTCCAGGACTTGTCTGGAAACAAGGGTTCAAAATGGAACACAATACATACACAGGGTGTAATCGTTAACGGCTCGGCCACGACATCGAGCGACTTGCGACGGCGGGAGCGATAACCATAGGTTAGAGCGTGACACAGCAATCGGACCTTTCGCTCCAACCTATTGGTTATCGCTCCCGCCGTCGCAAGTCGCTCGATGTCGTGGCCGAGCCGTTAGTGTAGCCAGGCGATAATTCCGTATATACAACAGATATCAGAAAACTTCAAATTGATATCGAAAGTGCGTTACCCAATGAGTAAAATTACATTAATAACTTTTTTAAATAAAAGCAGAAATATCCTACACATTTACTTCAAACCCTCCCATATATTTAGTACGACGACTCACCCCTCAAAGAACGTCGGTATCGTAAGAGATATAAAACTGCTTGAGATTCATTATTTGCTATAATAAACTGTAATAAAACGACCGTTTATGAAAGAATAAATCTAACATTTACTCCACCTAAACTAAACCCGAACGATCAATAATTTGTAAAGTTCTTGAGTTAGCGCTCGTTGTTGCCTACCAGGATACGTCGTCTCACCTGCGGCTGCTGGTGCACAGGATGAGCAGCTTCCTGCCCTTAGGCGGCTGCTTCTTGAGCATCACGAGCAACGCCTGGAGGGTTAGGTTGGAGTAGCGCGGCCCGATGGGGCCGTAGTCCAGCAGACGTCTAATGTCTACCAGGATGCACTCACCTGCGGCTGCTGGTGCACAGGATGAGCAGCTTCCTGCCCTTGGGTGGCTGTTTCTTGAGCAGCACGAGCAACGCCTGGAGGGTCAGGTTGGAGTAGCGCGGCCCGATGGGGCCGTAGTCCAGCAGACGTCTAATGTCTACCAGGATGCACTCACCTGCGGCTGCTGGTGCACAGGATGAGCAGCTTCCTGCCCTTGGGTGGCTGTTTCTTGAGCAGCACGAGCAACGCCTGGAGGGTCAGGTTGGAGTAGCGCGGCCCGATGGGGCCGTAGTCCAGCAGACGTCTAATGTCTACCAGGATGCACTCACCTGCGGCTGCTGGTGCACAGGATGAGCAGCTTCCTGCCCTTGGGTGGCTGTTTCTTGAGCAGCACGAGCAACGCCTGGAGGGTCAGGTTGGAGTAGCGCGGCCCGATGGGGCCGTAGTCCAGCAGACGTCTAATGTCTACCAGGATGCACTCACCTGCGGCTGCTGGTGCACAGGATGAGCAGCTTCCTGCCCTTGGGTGGCTGTTTCTTGAGCAGCACGAGCAACGCCTGGAGGGTCAGGTTGGAGTAGCGCGGCCCGATGGGGCCGTAGTCCAGCAGACGTCTAATGTCTACTAGGATGCACTCACCTGCGGCTGCTGGTGCACAGGATGAGCAGCTTCCTGCCCTTGGGTGGCTGTTTCTTGAGCAGCACGAGCAACGCCTGGAGGGTCAGGTTGGAGTAGCGCGGCCCGATGGGGCCGTAGTCCAGCAGACGTCTAATGTCTACTAGGATGCACTCACCTGCGGCTGCTGGTGCACAGGATGAGCAGCTTCCTGCCCTTGGGCGGCTGTTTCTTGAGCAGCACAAGTAACGCCTGGAGGGTCAGGTTGGAGTAGCGCGCCCCGATGGGGCCGTAGTCCAGCAGACGTCTAATGTCTACCAGGATGCACTCACCTGCGGCTGCTGGTGCACAGGATGAGCAGCTTCCTGCCCTTGGGTGGCTGTTTCTTGAGCAGCACGAGCAACGCCTGGAGGGTCAGGTTGGAGTAGCGCGGCCCGATGGGGCCGTAGTCCAGCAGACGTCTAATGTCTACTAGGATGCACTCACCGGCGGCTGCTGGTGCACAGGATGAGCAGCTTCCTGCCCTTGGGCGGCTGTTTCTTGAGCAGCACGAGTAACGCCTGGAGGGTCAGGTTGGAGTAGCGCGGCCCGATGGGGCCGTAGTCCAGCAGGCGCTCGATGTTGTCCACCAGGATGCACGATAGCGTAGAACGGTAGGCGTCGTCGAAGTACTTGGAAAAGGAACAATTTGTTAGTCCCTTATGCTATACTATATCGCAAGTGAAGTTATTGCTAGGGTTGTCTAAACAGGCGGACCAGCCGCCCCAACTAGTATGCATTTAGGTCGTAATAATATAAGAAGCATCGAATGTCGCTGTTTGATTTCGATGACGATTTATTAGCCCGCAATTATTATATCGTTGATGATTTTTTCTATCGCTAGTTGCATTTCAACTACTACGACGAGCCATCTACTAAGCAATCTAAGCATGTTAGTTAAATCAGCAGAAAAAGTATCGAAGAAACCGCTGATGTAGTACTTAGTTGCACACTAAATATGCCTTATATTAAATTAAAATGCGCACTTACAGAGAACACAATAGGATTTAATACGCCTTCTCTTGTTTTCTTTCCTTTTAAGGCCACCGCACACTAGCGTCTCCCGAGCGTCGGCGTCTAGTCAACTCTATGGCTGCTGCCTCGACGCCATTTTTAGGGTTCCGTACCCAAAGGGTAAAACGGGACCCTATTACAAAGACTTCGCTGTCCGTCCGTCCGTCCGTCTGTCACCAGGCTGTATCTCACGAACCGTGATAGCTAGACAGTTGAAATCTTCACAGATGATGTATTTCTGTTGCCGCTATAACAACAAATACTAAAAACAGAATAAAATAAAGATTTAAGTGGGGCTCCCATACAGCAAACGTGATTTTTGACCAAAGTTAAGCAACGTCGGGCGTGGTCAGTACTTGGTTGGGTGACCATTTTCTTTATGCATTTTTTCCGTTTTTTTTTTTTATTTATGGTACGGAACCCTTCGTGCGCGAGTCCGACTCGCACTTGCCCGGTTTTTTCATAGCGCTGACTAGACGCCGACGCTTAAAAGAAGCCAGTGTGGGGTGGCCCTTAATTGGTATATCTTACCTTCCTGATCTGCAGACACTTGGCGGTCTCCGTGAAGCCGACCATGTCCTCGGGCGAGCACACCTTCACAAACGGGAAGTCGGACATCTTGGCCAGTTGGGCCGCCAGCGCGGTCTTACCGCTGTTGGGCGGGCCTTCTAGCAGTACTGATACTAGACCTGAAATATGTCCATAGTTTAGACCAGCGGTCGGCAACAAGCGGCCCTCTCACTTGCAGCCCGCGAGCCTCCCTGCCTAATTTGTATGTAATATTGACAACCGACAAATGTCAAGGAGCAATGAGCAATGTAAAGTCATCAATATTAACAAAGTGCGGCCCGCGTCAACTTCGTTAACTACTATGTGGCCCTTGGCTGCTAAAAGGTTGTACAGTCAGGAACAGAAGTTGCTAAGCGGCGAGGTGTACAAAATAATCTTGACGCGACTGTATTGTTAAGAGAATAAGAGCATATATGTCAATGTAATTTTAAATACATAGTACTTACAAGCTTTGATTAGTTTGGGGTTAGGTCGATCTGTGTAAAATTGTCTTGAAATATTTATCTTATAAGTACCTTTAAACGAGCAATTCTTGTATATATATATTTTTGGGGATCTCGGAAATGAGAATCTAACAATTTGATGTAATTTCCTGTATGAGGGTTTTCAGGGGCGAAAAATCGATTTAGCTAGGCGTTATGTCTGGGAAAACGCGCATTTTTGAGTTTTTGTATGTTTTCCGTCTCCCAGATATTTTATTTATAGTATCGTATAACTGACCGCTGGCTTCGGTGGCGCGCGCCTGCTGTATGTAGAGCTGGCCGTCCTCGAACAGCGCCGAGATGGGCGCGCCCCAGTTGACGATGCCGCGCGCCAGGAAGTGCTCCAGGGCTTCCGCCGCCGTGCCGAACGCCTGCCGGAACACACTTATTGAGTAACCCGCTTTTGGAATGATAACATTGTTTTGCTAATTTATTTTCCTAGATTATAGTTTGTAAATAAATGAAATTTATAACCAGTTTCCAATGTCCACTTGAACTAAAATTTATCATGATAGAGGTTTAATTATGTAGGCAGAATATTCCACTTTTACAAAACAGATGTTCTGTTACATGTGTTCTTTGGTCAAACTTGTTTTTGCTCCCGCGATAACGATGTATGGATATGAAGGTAGCTAATAACATTGTAACAAAACAACGCAACTTGTTTTTATAGCTCGTTTTTTTTTAGCATTAGAAATAAGGTAAACAATCTTGATGCGTCTTTTATTTGAAAAACACATTTTAAAAATAAGTTCTTAGGGCAAATATGTAATAATTATGAATCTAAGACGGTCATATAAATTCTTCTTCTGGTTTCATAAGTAATAGTTACTGATTTTTAAAAAGCGTTTTTCAATTAAAAGACATGTGAAGATCGCTTACCTTCTTTCAAGTTCTTTCTAATGCTAAAAAATCGAACTATAATTTGGGATCGTTACGATGTTAAAATTACCGTGGTAATTGTAGAAAGAAAAGTGCTTCGACAATAAAAGTTTCAACCCATTTTATCTTTCTTCTCTCTTCTTAGTCGTGCACTCTTGACATAGTGGTCGTGGTCATGTCACGGTCGATTTCTGCTCCACCGCAGCTCTTGATTTTTTTACAACACACACTAAAGTTACCAATTAAACATGCATAAAAGTAAGTACCGGTTTGATATCGTTCTCCAACGCGTGCAAGAAGTCGGCCCTCTCGACCCTCAGCTTCTCCATGGCCTCGGGGTCCACCTCCACCTTGCTGGAGGCCTTGATGAGCCGGTTCATGGCCGTGGACTGCGCGGCGCGGACCAGACCTTCCAGCTCCGCGCCGGAGAAGTTCTTCGTCATCGCTGCCAACTCCTGTTCAATAAATGGAAATATGAGCACGGTATTAGATAAACTGCAAGTACTAGAGAGAGTGGAGAGCCTCCCTTTTCGGGTTATTTTCTTGGTCAAAAGTTACACGAAATGGAACCGTATGGTTTTGAAATAAAGGTTGTGATCATTATGTAAAATGTATTCCCTCTGCTTTGAAAAGACTTTAAAAAGTTAGGAGTTGAAATAGTTTATATTTCAGTGTAGCGCTAAATAAATCAATACGGTACCTATCTTACGTTCGTCGATATCCGGTCCGGCAGACCGATTTCCATCTGAACCTTGAGACGGTGGTACATCACAGATAGGAATAGTGTCTACAAACCTTCGAATCAAAGTCCTCTGCCAGCTTCTTATATTCCCTCATACGCTTAGTGTGAATATTAAGGATCTGGACTCGACCCTTCTCGTCCGGCAGACCGATTTCCATCTGGACCTCCAGACGGCCCGGTCGCATGAGCGCCTCGTCGATCATGTCGCGGCGATTCGTCATGCCGATGACGAGGATGTTGTTGAGTTGGTCCACGCCTGCGAATTGGGGTTTTATGATATTGGGAATTGAGTTTAGTTTGGATTAGCATATGTGCTTTAAGGAGCTGCCAATCTGAATGTTTCTACTTTAATAAGTCAATTTTAACTAAGGGTCGGAAGAAATTATTATTTTAAGAGAAGTTTCATAGTTCTTTGTTGAGTTACGTTGGTCAGGCCGTCGATTGTGGTTGACGCAACCGGCCCTAGACTGAACATATTTTTTATTATTCTGCAGATATTATGAGACTAAACGGGTCTTAGGGTATTTCCATAAAGTGGCTATATATTCATGTAACTAGAACATTAACACATTTCTAATATATACTAACATAATATTATATTAGGTATATAAATTTTAATCCTATTGGCTATGTGCGAAGTTGGTGGTGGGGGAAATACAAGCGACGCCAACGCACGACGTGGTGAAAATATAAACTTTCTACACTTCGAACTTTCTTGACGACATCTTCATACTATTGGCAGCTGTACCAACAGTCAAATCATTACGACACCTTATAAAACAAAGTGCCCCGCCGCGTCTGTCCGTTTGCGTATTCGTATGTTTGTTCGCGATAAACTCAAAAACTACTGAACGGATTTTCATGCGGTTTTCACCTATCAATAGAGTGATTCTTGAGGAAGGTTTCTCTTCTTCTTCGTCGGTATCACTCTTGACAGAGTGGTCGTGGTCATCACTTCAGGTGTTGGTGGCAAGCTTCACAACACGTCGCCACTCTTCTCTAATAGCCGCCTTCCTCGTGCATTCATGTAGTGATGTGAGGAAGGTTTAGGTGTATAATTTGTTAACCCGTGCGAAGCCGGGGCGGATCGCTAGTAAACAATGTCCCACACCTACTAGGGTGGCGCCACAGTTACGTATGCACGAAGCAACTAGAAAGGGATGAGTGTAACATTTATTTTGGTAGATTTTAAAATACTCTCTAGATTTTACTCTCTAGCACATAAAACTTGTATTTTTTTTTGTAAACTAGTCCTCACCATCGATCTTCGACAGCAGCTGGTTGACGACAGTGTCGTGGACCCCCGTGTTGCCCCCGACGGAGCCTCGGGCCTTGCAGATGGCGTCGATCTCGTCGAATATGATGATGTGCAGACCGCTGTTGGGACCGGCCTGAAAATTACACAATTATTGTATACTGCATACACAGGGCAGTCTTAAACTATGCTGGGGTCCTTGGGCACATAAGAATTTGGGGCCCTTTTTGGAAACTGAAGAAAGCAAATAAAACGAACATTATTCTAATTTTTTTTTATTAATTATTTAGTTTATTTATTTATTTATTTTTTTTATATTTTTTTTATATTTGAGTAATCAAATATCAGTGTATTTGATTACTGTCTGTCCTTAGGGCCCCCCTGAGGTTGGGGGCCCAGCGGGCCTCGTGTGCCCTTATGGTAAAGACGGTACTGTGTATACACGCCAAATGTAACACTGGATCGAGTCCTGATTGAGTCAAATAGAAAGGGAAAAGCGGAACCGAAAATTACTAATGATTTTTTTCGGTAACTGGTAAATCTTTCTTATTTTAGAGTAGGGATCTCCAAACTTTTTTTTCCTGAGGGCCATATTGCGCCTCAGAATTTTCGCGCGGGCCACCGTCGGCGCCCTGGCTCCCTGGCGCCCTGGCTCCCGCGGGGCGGATTGGACCGCTGTCGGCGGGCCGGATTGGAACGATTAGCGGGCCGGATTTGGCCCATGGGCCGGGGTTTGGAGAGCCCTGTTTTAGAGTAACCTAAACACACTTTATGTTCTGTAAATATAAGTTAACTTTTTGCGACAGCGAGAGTATTACAACATAAAGTTAATCTATTGTTCTAGATTCATTAGCGTTACCGGTGTTTATGTTTTATTGTTGTAGTTACAAGTAATTTTATACTGGGCCAATACCTATACCCTATACCCGTCGAATGATGGTTCCTATCTATCTTCCTGGCTTCTAACCAACTATGCTACTGTAGTTTCCTGGCTTACGGGACAGAACAACAAAAAATAGTTGATCCCTTATTCATAAAACTTAGCAAACCTTTGTAAAAATTGTGTCCCTTTCTAACACAACTAGGTGAGTAGATATCAAAATGACGGATAAGGACAATCACATATCAAGGGTTTGTTAGAGTTGAAAAGCGTTTATGAACGTTTACATAATAGGGTATTTTCCTACTAGTCAAATCAGTTACTTTTTTAGAACTGTCAAATTTGATATTGAATTTGATATTGATATATTCAACTGTAGAATCCCTAACGTGAGACGTAATTTAGTGCAGAGATATTTCGAATCTATTGAGTGAGCGTGTTGTCGCCTTCTTAAATACCTACAAATGTATTATTAATATTTTTACTTTAATTAGTCCTCATTTTGTTACTTGTTAATTAGTATCTTTGTTACTTTCAATTTATCTTTATTAGATATAATTTGTGTTGGCTTTGTTCACATATGTGCTTGCGATAGTGCGTAACCTTAGTATAAGTAGTACCTGTTAGTTTAGTATTATTATATTTATTATACTACCTGTGAGTTCCTATAATTGGCTTTCTGTATCCACTATAATTTCTATGGTATTGTCATAGCTGTTGGTTCTCCAAATAAATAAAATAAAATTAAAATAAATAAATAACTCCTATCTGTGTTTATCTAATTATTATCTGGTGCTTTCATGTATGGTATAAAATAATTTATTTCAAATACAGTATAATACGGAATACCCTATTGCTTGTTTGCTAATGGGACAACATGTGCATATCAATCTTACCCTCTTTTCTTCTTCCTCGGCGTCAGCGAATAGCCGCCGGATGTTGGCCTCGCTCTCGCCCACATACTTGTCCAAGATCTGGGGGCCGTTCACGATCTTCGGCTCGCGCGCGTTCAGCATCTGGCCGATCTGGCGCGCCATCAGCGTCTTACCCGTGCCGGGCGGCCCGTACAGAAGGATACCCTTCACGTGTTTGCAACCTGTGTACAACAATGACAAAAATAATAAAAAAACCGGGCAAATGCGAGTCGGACTCGCGCACGCAGGGTTCCGTACCATAATGCAAAAAACGGCAATAAAAGAAATAGTCACCCATCCAAGTACTGACTAGGGTGGGTCACTCGTGTATGGAGAAAAAAAAAGTATTAGTTATCCTTCGGGCACAGTTACAAAAAGTTGCGTAATAATGCCAATAAACAGTATTTCGAATTATTCTGTAATCGGAATTCATTTTCTGCCTCCGGATCCATTTCAAAGTTTTCATATAAATATTGTTACATTTTGTATGGTCTTCGGAGTATATTTATGTATCGTCTCTTTATTCAAACCTTAGCTAAAAAGTTATACCATTATTAGCTCGAAATAGCATGGTAAAGGTTCAGAGCCAATAAATAAATAAAAAAATACTCAAAAAGAAACATATTTTTTTCACAATGTCCATACATTTAACAAAAACTTTGACTAAAATCCGGAGGCAGTAAAATTAAAGCTAAAAATAAAATAAAAATACGTGCAATAATTAATTACCAAATGGCACCTTTTTTTAACTGTGCCCCCTAATAAATTAAAAAAAAGTAAAAATGACCCACCCTAGTACTGACCCCGCTCGACGTTGCTTAACTTTGGTCAAACATCACGTTTGTTGTATGGGAGCCCCACTTAAATCTTTATTTTATTCTGCTTTTAGTATTTGTTGTTATAGCGGCAACAGAAATACATCATCTGTGAAAATTTCAACTGTCTAGCTATCACGGTTCGTGAGATACAGCCTGGTGACAGACGGACGGACGGTCCCGTTTTACCCTTTGGGTACGGAACCCTAAAAATATTGCATAAAATCAAATTGAAGAAGATTGGGAGAAGTGGAAATGGGAGTTGGAAAGGGTAGACCACGGCGGAATTTCTCTGATCAGATTGGGGAAATCTTGAAGGCCAGGTCAAGAGCACCATAAACCGGCGAGCGTGTACGATGAATGTTATGGAAGTGAAGGAAGCGAAATAGGTATGTCAGGATCGTGTTAGCAAGTGGAAATCCGTGGTCTCTGCCTACCTTAGAGAATATAACCAACGGAGTGGTCATTAACAGGCGTTCCCCTCTGTCGAAAATAGGCGGCCAATGGTCAACGACATGTCAAACACATGTATGGACTGACTTTTATCTGACATGACGTACCTATACATTTGATGTGCCCCTCCACCGCAAAAAACGGCAGACTACTTTGTACCGAAAATTATAGACATGGCGTCTCCGTTGGTTATATCCTCTAAGCTGCCTACCCCTCCGGGAAATAGGCGTGATTATATGTATGTATGTAAAATCTAATTATTTTTACTGTTTCTTCGTACCGCATGCATTATTACATGTCAGGAAAACAATGTGCAGACACGTATAAGCTGTCTTACTTAACTGCTCGACGACCTCGGGAGGGAAGACGCGAGACGCGAACGCTCGCCGGAGATGGCGTTGAACTCGTTGTCCAGACCGCCGATGCCCATCTTGCCGAAGTCCCAGTCCGGGTTGATATGTACTACCATGTCTATCGTGTGTAATGTGCAGACGTTGAAGCTATCTTACCTAACTGCTCGACCACCTCAGGAGGGAAGACGCGAGACGCGAACGCTCGCCGGAAGATGGCGTTGAACTCGTTGTCGTTCGTTGGGCAAGCATTCATTTTTATAACAAGTTACCTGAGGATGCCTTAAGATTACCCTTTCCAGCTCTTAAGAATTACTTAAAAAAGTCATTGATGTTGAAGGCTTATTACAGAGTCGAGGACTACTTGACATGCATGGTCCAAACCAGAAACTGTAATAACGACAAGTAGCAATTAAAAAGATTGTATTATGTGTAGAGTTAAAGGTGACTCAGCTCAGGTAAAAAGCACATCAAATTGTATGAAAGCATCTCATAACAATCAGTCAGATTCATATAATATGTATTCTCATTTCTTTTATTGATTTTATTTCTTTTCCTTTTGTAAGAATTTGATATGTTTTCTGAAAGAGCTACGTATCTGTATAAAGTTATGTACTCACTGAGTATAATTGCATGAATTCTATAGTAATTTAAATTGTATTTTTCTTAATTACTCGTAATGCACGTTAATTATAAGATGTAATAATGTTTTAAAAAGATGTGTCCCGCCGAGTTTGTTGCCGGTCCCATATTGGGATACCCTCCTCCAATTGAGGGGGGATTTAAATCTTCTCGGGGCAGAGGTGTACGGTTGGAGCCGGTAAAGGTTTATTTGACGTTCATAAGCGCATTGTAATATGCCTACTTGAATAAACAATTTTTTATCTTTTATCTTTATCTTATCAGACCGCCAATGCCCATCTTGCCGAAGTCCCAGTCGGGGTTGCTATGTACTACCATGTCTATCGTGTGTAATGTGCAGACGATGAAGCTATCTTACCTAACTGCTCGACGACCTCGGGAGGGAAGACGCGAGACGCGAACGCTCGCCGGAAGATGGCGTTGAACTCGTTGTCCAGACCGCCGATGCCCATCTTGCCGAAGTCCCAGTCCGGGTTGATATGTACTACCATGTCTATCGTGTGTAATGTGCAGACGTTGAAGCTATCTTACCTAACTGCTCGACCACCTCGGGAGGGAAGACGCGAGACGCGAACGCTCACCGGAAGATGGCGTTGAACTCGTTGTCCAGACCGCCAATGCCCATCTTGCCGAAGTCCCAGTCGGGGTTGCTATGTACTACCATGTCTATCGTGTGTAATGTGCAGACGTTGAAGCAATCTTACCTAACTGCTCGACGACCTCGGGAGGGAAGACGCGAGACGCGAACGCTCGCCGGAAGATGGCGTTGAACTCGTTGTCCAGACCGCCGATGCCCATCTTGCCGAAGTCCCAGTCCGGGTTGATATGTACTACCATGTCTATCGTGTGTAATGTGCAGACGTTGAAGCTATCTTACCTAACTGCTCGACCACCTCGGGAGGGAAGACGCGAGACGCGAACGCTCGCCGGAAGATGGCGTTGAACTCGTTGTCCAGACCGCCGATGCCCATCTTGCCGAAGTCCCAGTCCGGGTTGATAATGGACTGCCGCGGTTGTTTTCTGCAGATACATACGAACATTGAATAATTTTACGGTGTAGACTCACTTGTTTTTAGTCACACGCGCGACATGTTTCGGAGAGCCTAGGTCTCCTTTCTCAAGCACTAACAGTGCGAGCAGCGTTCACGACGGCCGTGTATCGCGTACGCGTGTTAGTATGTCTCACAACAGTTTAAATTCGATACATACGAACTTAAAGACTTTACGGTTTAACAGTGCTCATTTCATACGCAGTACGAAATGTGTAAACATCGGTAACTCGCCGACGTACGTTCTAGTTACTAGTGAAAATAATTAATTACTATGTTTTTTTTTTCGATGTGGCGCGCGCACAGCTCTTGTGAGCAAAGACCCCGCTAAGGATACGGGCGAGCCTTGCTCATATGCATATCTGTCGCCAGTTTTCCCTTAGTCGCCTTATACGACACCCACGGGACGAGATGAGGTGGTGCTATTCTTTATTAATTACTATATACAGCGAGCTGCAAAAGTACATACCCACTTTATGAATGAACCTACCTGCCTACATGTGAACCTGCAGTTGCCAGATTAAAAAAAGAGTTAACCTTAAAATTACTTTTTCATAATTTCGTTTTTGTTAAACTGTATACGGCTATTGCCCTGTTTATCAAAACCTTGTAACTTGTAATACAAGTTGAAGTCCCTTTTGGACATCTTTTGACGTCTTTTACTTTTTTGGACGCTGTGGCTCTAGTGAAAAAAATGGCACAAGTTCCACACAACTTTTATATCATAATCACATTTTCACTAGTCACTTTAAATTTCAAAGAATTGGTAACAAAAGGACTTCACAAATGATAAAGTTAGGTACATTTACCGGAATTTCAAAGCCATTTCCGAGCCCTGCTCTGATGGACTCCTGACTTCACGCCTTGAGAGTGACAATGACGAGAGAAACGCTTTCGGCTGCCAAGTAAAAGCTTACCCCTTGGCCTTCCCGACGAGGTTGAGCGAGGAGTTCTCCGCCTTGTCGAACTGTATGCAGGCGTCGGGCAGCAGCCGGCCCAGGCGCACGCGCCGCGGCACTACCTTGGAGCCCTGCGCCATGGCTTGCGCGTCAACAGCTAAAATATCACAAATTATAATTTTTCAAGGTTTTTTTTCTTAAACACTTTAAACTGACTGATATAATAAATCAACTTCATTTGAAGCGCAGCGCGGTGGCGCTGAAGTCTGCTTGTTTTAGGGTCATAAGACAACTGCTTAGCAGTCATCTTATATTATATAGTATATTTTAAAAGGCTTACTTCCAGGGAATATCCTTGAAAAAGGTTAGTTTTTGCTATCAAAATTAATCACCTTTCCAAATTGCGATTTATTTGGGTACATTTAGTCAAAATTAGGACGACATTTACGTCAAAAACTGAGCTCTAAATGAAGTCGCGAGCTCAAATCTCACTCTAGGCGTTAATTATTTGACTGTTTCAGGCACACTATAAAGTACTTGTTTACCTTCCAAGTTCTTGACAGTCAGCGACAGCACCTTCTTATCCTGGAAGGAGAAGGCAAGCTGCTGGCCGACGGTGAACATCTGGTTGCCGAACTGAATTAAGAAGTCGCGCGCCATCTGCTCCGAGTCGTACGGCTCCGTCGATACGCTGGAATATATACCATGATGAAACCCTGTTCGCGTCCATACTTCTGTAGTTAACTTTCATACTAAACACGTTTACCGAATATCACGCGAGATGGCGCTGTACCGGGAGCGGCGATTTCTACATCGCGCTATTGAAATGTTTATGGGGATTGTATATAGGGGTTAGGAATATATTTTTAATATATTGCATTTATTTGTGACTGGTTGTTTATTTACCTTCATTTATAAAGAACGCCCTTTTTGATCAAGTTAGGAGTATATATACAACCCTGTGATAAATGTTGCAATTCATTGATGAATTGGCAACACTATCTACCATAGGAAAACTTCGCCCATATTTTTTATTATATTAGTCTACTTCCACTGAATGTGTGAGTCCGCTGAATGCGGGTGGCGCAAGACCGGTCATTATGGCACTCTTTGGGGGAGGCCTATGTCCAGCAGTGGACGTCCTCTGGCTGATATGATGATGATTAGTCTACTTTGGTGTCCCACTGCTGGTCTGCTTGAACCCTGTCCTGCACCGTCTATGGTATTCCGTGGGCCAAATAAAGTTTAAGAGCCCTTCAACGTGCACACTAGCGCCACAGCTAAATAATCGTGATTATTTAAATTTGACGAAAGATATTGAAAAAAGGGGGCCGCTACGTACTGTATTGTATATTTAAGTACCTTTTGAATACATCAAACTAGTTTTTATGTTGATGAATTCGTCAATCTATGCGCCCAAGGTTAAAACGGCCGTTATTGTTTTGAGTTCCTAGATCGACGAAACCAGCAACATAAAAACTAGTTTGATGTATTCAAAAGGAACTTAAATACACAATAGAGTATGTAGCGGCCCCCTTTTTTCAATATCTTTCATTAAATTTAAATAATCACGATTATGTAGCTGTGGCGCTAGTGTGCACGTTGAAGGGCTCTTAAATAGAGCTGAATAAGTTTTAAAGTAAAAAAAAAAAACATAACCTAACGTTGCCACCCGTCCCATAGTAGCCATACTTACGTTTTTTTAGACATAAAGTCAGCTTCTAAAGTAACACTGCATAGGCAATCTGCACTTTGGGGCTTGAATGGCTTAACATCGATCGGCTGTAAAAAGATAGGTACATAAAAGTTAAAATTTATCTCAATGTCCAACAATTCTGTTCCTGATAAAATAGTAGGTTAATACTCAAAGAAGAAATTCAAATATGTGTGGGTGAAGTCTCCAATTCTTGCACTCATCTGCATTACGCTTATCTCGGTTCTACAGTCCAAAACCTCTTGTGAGAGGACATAAGTGGTGGGTTGTTATAAGCTGGTGATTGGCAGGACAAGGGTTGGTAGAGTTTTGAGAAGAGCCAGTCAGAGTACAAATCACAAGTTTTTAGGATCTCAAAGAGCAACTGATATTTTAGGGGCCTAAGAACACAAAGTGTGAAATTAGAAAAGTGCATTAAAGAGTGTTTCTTTTATTTTTTGCCATTTTATATATTGTGACCGTTTTTGCCACTTTTGTGTTATTTCTAGTCAGGATCGCGAGCCCTTTTCATCCTTATAGGAGAAAAAAAGTGTCCTTAATATTTCCATATTTCCTTTTTGTTACGGCCATACAAAGTGTATGGAGAAATGGTAACACAATAGGAAAAAACTCTGGGACATTTTTTTATCCCATTAGGATCGAAAGAGCTTGTGATTCTGAGTAGAAACAATACAAAAGTGGCAAAAAAGATCACAATAAATAAAAATGGGAAAAAATAAAATAAAAAAACTCTAATAAATTATAAAGAAATGTCATACTTGGCCAATGGAGAGTGTTGCCCATTTCCTCTGTGGCGCTGAGAATCCCACTGTGCCACTCTCAACCCCACTGTAAAAGCGGATGCTGAAGACGAAGCTCTGTGAAGGCCCTGTTGTAACTTCAATGTGTCTGAAAATTTACAACATATTTGCATATCGGTAACCATGAAGTGATTTTAAGATTTTTATTTTCAAGTTCTGTCAGCCAATTAAATATATTATGATACATTCTTTCCTAATTTGGTCTGGGTGACCTAATCACCTATAGTAGGTAGTTATCTCATATTTTTGGGGTATTCAATTGTAAAACTAGTATTAAAAAGACTGTGTATATCTCTGCTTGTGCTCCAGTTAGTCACAACTTAGACTCACCTAAGCTTAATGAGATGACTAGCTGGCTCTTGAATGGCTTTAGAGATATAATTGATTGTCTAGATTATAAACAGTTATAATTTTATATAATTTTTCTTTTGGTTTGGATCACATTATCATCTGCACCAAGCCCGCTAAGCACTAACAATTGTCAGTCCCTGTCTCCTTGTATAAGTATCAATCCAGATGTGGTTTTGACCTCTAGTACAAATACAGAAGAATCCATATTCAACATGATAAATTCATTCTGGATTTTACACAGTTATGTTACATTTCATTTTATTACCTCAGCAATTGTCTAGTCCTAGTAGTTTCAATAACCAATGATATCCTACCTAATTCAAACATAATAAATTGATTTACAGACGTTATAAACATATTTACTTTAACTTATATGTAGTATGTATTTAGGCTACAACAACTCACTTGACATCACTGGGGAAATCTTCTTTGTTGATGAGGGCACAGTTTGTAATGGCCAACTCGTCCGAAGGACATTTTGCGGCCTTCATACGCTGTGTAAAACAAATGTGTAAAATGAATAGAAGTAGACACAGTAGTAAATATTTAATGTTAACTATACAGAAATATTGTAACAGCACTTATGAACGAAAGCTTATTAAACTGATAATTAAATTACAAACATATGTAAATTTAATGAAAATTTATTGTAGATAAAAGCGATTTTTATTTCAAAATATACTAGAAAACCTATATGAACCTGAAAAATGATACAATACAAGTCACATAATTTTTAATGCGTATCTACAAGTGCCATATCTTTTAAATATAGGGTATACTAAGGTCGAATTTATTTTACTTACCATTGAGGAATACATTTTGTAAATTTGTTATTTTCCCAATAGGTATCTAATAATTTGACAATGATTCACGTCAAGTGATATTTGGAAGATTTGACGGAACCTACTCCGCCCGTCAGCGAATGACTGCAATGGACCTTTATTTTGGTTGAGAATCATTGGTCGGTGCGATCAATACGGGTTCGGTAGTGTTGTCAGTGTACGAAAATAATTTAGCAATGAACGCGAGCAAGATAAAACTACTATAAAATTAATATTATTATATTAGATTTACTTCTAAATATACAGAAACATAATCGATTACCCCAAAATCCACCGTATAGGTAATACAATTTTTTAAATAAGGCTGTTTATTAAATGATTACTTGAATAGCTTGAATGCAACGAGTGATTGAACTGAACGATTTGAGTGCAGTGGAAGAATGAATGAATGAAAAGTATTTTAGAACATGGCTGACATTGCGGTTCGTCGAACGTGGAGTTTTTTCTTGAATATTTCATTATTATTAGAGACGTATCTACATAAATGAACTTGTATAAATAACTAGTGTAGTTTTTAATGAAAGGACATATAAAGTGAACTTCACTGTGCTCATTATTGTGTTAAAATGACTGTGGGAATGTTGGGACGCCGCGACCTCCATATCTAAAAAGAAGAC
Organism: Cydia fagiglandana; assembly: GCF_963556715.1. Lineage (NCBI taxonomy): Eukaryota > Metazoa > Arthropoda > Insecta > Lepidoptera > Tortricidae > Cydia > Cydia fagiglandana. The sequence continues at coordinate 12,399,634 of NC_085938.1, forward strand.
TTCTCTAGAGCCCCATAACCTCAATATAACGTAGCTACAATGGAACTTCCGCAGCCACCTCAAGGTTTGTACAGAAACCTCCCTTTAGTATGTTTGTACACTTGCTTATGCCAATTAATGCACGTCGTCATGTTTTTAGATCAAGATCTGCGCAACATAATAGACAAACTGGCGCAGTTTGTCGCAAGAAATGGACCCGAATTCGAGAAGATGACAAAAAACAAACAGAAAAACAACCCCAAGTTCAGTTTCCTGTACGGCGGCGAATACTTCAACTACTACCAATACAAAGTGACGACCGAGCAAGCAAGTAAGCATAACCAAGTGTGGATGGAAGAATTTAAATATGCGCGATCGCGCGGTATCGCTGCTTGGTATAACCGACTCAAGTGCCTCCCCGCTGTTTATAGTTCTAAAGCAATCTGCCGGGGGCCAGACGGCCGCTCCCGCCGGGGCCTTTATGGCTCAGAACAGGCAATATGTACTGCCCCAACAGGGCGGTGCCACGGCCGCGCAGCTGGGTCTCGCGGCGTCCATGGCGGCGGCGCCGGCGCTGCAGCAGTGGCTGGCGGCCAACGCCGCGACGGCGCCCGCGCACCCTGCGCCGCGCCCTGACACCGATGCTCTGGTGCAGCAGATCAACATACTCAAAGAGCAAATCACTCAGTCTGAGAGCAATCTCAATGCCCAGCATAAGGTGAGATGTCATACCATTTTTTTACTCTTACCTGTATCATATGTCTAATTTATTTTCTGTACCTACAATTGAGGATGTCTTTATATAGCACTGACAATTTTTTTTGTTATAAGTCTTCTGTATTATTAGATGAGAATAGAATTGTTATTTTTCTCTGTTATCAATTCAGACTCTAGACCAGACAGTGACTAAAAAGATGAAATCATATGCATAAGAAACCATTTATAGAATTGGCTATGCTAGAATACCTGTGAGAAGTCTTTACTGATACTTCTATTAGCAATGAGATGATTACAATAAGAATTTTAGACTAAGACATAGTAACAGTTACAGTTTACTTTTCTTTATAAAACATAACATTTGTGATTCATACTGCTACCCCTTTTCCTATGTAGGCATGCTTAAATATGATTTTACACTGTACTTAAAATGGAATATTATTTTTACAGGCATCAATTTGAGGCTTTGTCCTCATAAAAGGATGTAGGCACATTGCTACAATAAGTTAAATTAAAATGTGAATTCATACTTTTCAATAAGTTAAAAAGGATTGTAATTTTCAGGTGTTGATTCAGCAGCAACAAGCTAAAATAAACGAGCTGGTTAGCAAGGCTCAGGTGGAGACGATTCAGTCTCTAGCCAGTGAACACAACATTAGTCTGACTGAGCTAGACAGCATTCTGCAGCCAATTATTGATACTTGTACTAAAGATAGCATATCTTCTGGTGAGTTCACTTTTCTGATATGTGCTATAAATTGCAATAGGTACTTTCAGCATCAAATAGATAGAGATGCCAAAAATGGCAGAATATATTGGAAGATTGGAACTGATCCTTATATGTATGGTAACAAAGGTGTGTTCTAATCTAATCAATGCTGACTGTACCTATATAAGTATATAATATAAAAATTCAGATGGAGTTCTTTCTTATGAGATATACAGCAATATTGAAAGTCAAAATGTAATTGCATGTGAAAATGTCCTATACATAAAACTTTACTGTTTGATTTGCCACTGTTTACTTAGGTTGTTTACCTTTTCTCATGTTTGTAAAACTGTATTATAGCTGCCCTTGGGGCTTTAACAAGGGTTAAAAATCTCAAAACCTATTCCTCAAATTAAACTACAACTAATCTACAATGCATTGCATTGAAACTGTTCAAATTAATTGGTTGAACAAAACCTTAAGACTCATGCGAACCTATCCGCCACCATACAATGGAAATTAAACTCACATTTTAAAACAACAATTTTAGTCCTGAAAATGCAAGTAACATATCTATATCTTGTACTTGTTTTCGTTGCTATAAATTGTAATCATTAGAGCAAGTCTTACATATATATCTACTTGCTTCTATGGATTTTTCACCTTCGCTCCTTTGTTTCTAGGCAAGGGCTGGATTTTGCAACATGCCACATCTCATGATGCGGGGAAAGTCATATCGCAGCACCTGTTGCGCAAAGTGACTCAGCCGGGGGCTGCATTCACGCAGAAGCTCCACATCATCTACCTTGTGAATGATGTGCTGCACCATTGGTTAGTATGCACTCTACTTCATATCTTTTACTGGGTATTTCAGATTTGTTCTCATTCTCATTTTGTCACTAATATTTCGGTCTTCATGTAACATCCTTATACATTTCTGATTGGTAATTTTTTTATTTACATGAAAAAAATTTTTTAAATACCTCTTTAGTTTTTATTCTAAGCAATAAACCGTTAGTGATTACCTAACCTATTATGACACCAAAGAAGTCCAGAGCATGTCTTTCGTCCCAAGTTATTAAAATTATGAAGTTTTTTCCTGATAATTTGAATTTGTTCCTAAATTGTAATGATATTGTACTTCAAAAGTTTATAATACTGTTAATCTTCTTATTGGTCACATAAACTTTTTATTTTTCATGATATTTAAATGTGAAAAAATTATCTTAATGTATATAAAACTTTTATAACTGGTAGTCAACATGTGGTAGTGTCTTTATTTTGGGTCATTTATAATTTATATTGGAAGCCATGACCGTTTCTGTTTATTCCCCCCTGTTGTCATTATAAATTCGGTGTCTATGATACTTTATTCCTAATTACAGTGCACGCAAAAACGCAGAAGATCTCAAGAAAAATTTGGAAAATGTGGTGGTACCAATGTTTTGCAATGCCAGTATAGGTAACATATTTATAATAATGCCCTCGAGATATAGGTCTCTTTTTGTTCGATTGTGCATTCTCATCTTGTATAAACGCATCTTTAGAGCATCACATGTGGTTTACGTCAGTCAAGGTAACTTGCTTAGAACCGCTGGCCCATACGACAACGGTTTAATCATTTGCTGTTTCAGCGGTGACGGAGGAGCAGGAGGCTAAGTTAAATAAGCTGCTCCGGCTGTGGGAGTCCAAGTCTAACTATTTCGAGACGGCGGTCATTGAGAAGATGAAGAGTCCGACCAGCAGCTACCAGGAATACCAGAACAATCTGGTGGCGCAACACTCGGGCGCCATCGCCCATCTCACACAGCAAACCAAATCCACATTCGAAAAGTATGTACTCGTATTTTATTATAGTAAGCCTCTTCAAACAATAGTTACTGACTAACCCCTTGTATTTTCAGTTACCAAACCCAGCACCAAGCATTCGTGGCGCATACAATGCAACAGATACAGCAACTCGAAATGCAAAAACACGCATTGGAATTACAACAGCAAAATAACCACGAACAAAACAATGATAACCAACAGAATAACATACAGAATAATTTCCAAAACAATTTCAATGATCAAAGCTTCAACTCTTCGAATTATGATAAAAATTTCAACACGACAACTCAGCAGCTATACGGTAGCGAGAGTGGTGATAATTATGCTTCCAATAATAGCTTAAGCGGGAACGAGAACAGCTATGATAGTCAGATATTCGATCAGATGAAAAATCAGAATAACTCTGAAGCTGAGGATGTTGACTTATCAAATCTGCCAAATGTGAACTTCTCTCAGCCGCCTCCGGGCTTCCAGCCCGAGCCGCCGCTCGCATTCCAGAACGGTCTTCCGGATCTCACCAAGCCCCCGCCGGGCTTCCCGCCGTTCCCTGAAGTCAACAACGAAGAGTTGATGCCTTCTGTACCCTATTTTGAATTACCGGCCGGCTTAATGGTCCCACTCATTATGGTAAGTTTTGATGTAAAAACAGTAGGCATTTTGCAAATCTTTTGTGCTTACTGCAGACTCATAAAATGCTGAGAACTATGCGGAGCTCATGATTTTAAGATCGATTTCAATATGTGTAAGATAGATCACCATTCAACGAATACAGCAAAGTTAATCGGTTTCTTACATTACGTATAGATAGATGGATTAAAATGCAGGGGTACCAGACTAATAGCTTTGCTGACTGTACATTTTGCGCCCTTGTTCATAATCATAAAACTTAGAAACCTCTTATACAAACTTCTGTCACAGAATAAATAATAGTATAATAGTATCTGAACATAGAGACAATAGAGGCGTGTTCAGATATTTGTTAGCACCTTGGCCGCTTCGATATATTTGATGACGACTGTATGATGCGTAAAGTATCGCGATTTTGTTGCTGTATTCTCAAACAAGGCACACAGCAATGGACACTGACAGCATACGGCTTCTATCACAGAATAAATAATAGTACTAGGTACAGAAGACTCACTCTCTAACAAAACGCGTCTGTCACGATCAGCACAGATATGGCCGCTAGGTGGCGCAAGCGCCACGCGCGGCTTATGCCATGCCACCAAAATTGATGTGGGACAGATGTACTTGTAGCATCTTGTTGCAAGGCGACGAAATCGCGGACTAGTGAGTCACTTCTGTTAAATTTTGTCTCTTTCTAACAAACAGACATCTCTTAATAACGGATAGGGACAAACGATTATCACACATTTAATAGTTGTGAAAACCCTGCAGCTAGAAGAAGACCAGTACCGTCCGCTGGACCCCGCCACCATCCGCCTGCCGCCGCCCGCGCCGCCCAACGACCGCCTGCTCGCCGCCGTCGACGCCTTCTACGCCTCGCCCAACCACGAGCGGCCACGAGACAAGTCAGTCTAAACGACCACATGATATGATTGTTTCCGAGACCAATGGCCAATGTTAGATAAAATGTGGCTTTCCACCAAGGTATAAGGAACCTTTTTTGATGGAAAGCCACATTTCAGAAGCTAAAGGCCTGTCTCCATATTGCGCGGCAAACTATCGAACATTGGCTCGCGAGCCAACAGGATCAGATCGATCCATTGCGCGCGGCTGCCTCGCGAGCCATTGTTCGACAGTTTGCCGCGCGATATGGAGACAGGCCTTTATTGGAGGTCAAAATTAGCCTAAATCGCCCACCGCGAACATCTAATTTCGTTAGCTGCCACATCATCTTCCTCGCCTGGAGCCTGGGGTCCGCTTGGCAACTAATCCCAGGAATTGACATAGGCACTAGTTTCGTTATCTGCCACTGTCGCTCGAATATGCTCAGATGTCCTACTTAAATTCACTTCTCCGCGCCATCCAAAAATGTGTTTTTATTACTCCTTATCAAATATTGTATCAATTTACATATTCTGCAATTTTAATTCATTATGCTATAATCAGGTTATTATCACTTGTGTTTTATCCAGTGACTTATAAACTTTTTGTTTTCAGTGAGGGCTGGGAGAAACTAGGTCTTTATGAATATTACAAAGCGAAGAACGCAGCAAGAAAAAAGAAAGAGGAAGACATTTCTCAGGGTATACGTCAGAAGTCAAGAACTCCATCGCCCATACCAAAGGATCTGCAGAAACAACCCTCACCGCCCGGTAGAAGATACAGGTACATATTATGCTATAGCAAATGAATAATTGATTTGCCGTGGATGCGTTATCACTTCGGCATTAAAGTTACCTCTGATATGGACGCAATAGCGTTCATAGACAATGTCTGAAAAGTCAAAAATCCCTGTAGCCACGTCAAATTAAGCCGAATTTGGGCAAGCTGCGGAAATAAATCGTGTAGTTTTTAAAATTGGTACAGGCATACCTTGTGGTGTCTAGATAAACATACTGAAAGTCCTCGAGGGTAGGGGGTGTGCTGGGGGTGTAGAGGGGGGTTGAAGGTACCTTTTTTCATATTTTTGCTCATATCTCGAAAATGTGTACGAATTGCATTATAATTACTTCGGACAAAAGTTTTAACATAAAATTTACTACAAATTTGGTTATGTTTATTTTTACCCTGCGATCAATACTTTAGGAGCTACAGGCTGTTAAAGTTAAATAAGAGATAAAAAATAGATGGTTTAAAAAAACGTCGTATTTTCATAATTATTGTTCATCATAAATAAAATTTTTAATTGATAATAAGCAAGCTAAATGACCTGCTGATAAAATATAAAAAAAACGGCCAAGAGCATGTCGGGTCATGCTCAGTGTAGGGTTCCGTAGTTACCCGTCCGTCAAAATAGACTATTTGCAAAAACTCAAAAACTGCTTAATCGATTAGGTTCGCTATATTTTTCTCTGAAAGTCTTTACTAAGTTATGTTTTCAAACCACAGCAGTGACTTTGTAAAATCTAGTAAGTCTCTAACCTAAATCAAATATCGTTTAAATTCATAGAGCCCTGTAAAATTCCCTATAATCAGACCGTAAAAAGTCTGCAGCGATTTTGATAGCCCACGCAGTGCAAGTGTCATTTTAAACGTCAATTATTATATTTTATCAGCAGGTTGCTTAGCTTGCTTACTCTAAGCAAATTTTTTTATTTGTGATGAACAATTACAAAAAAACGACGTTTTCTTAAACCGTCTATTTTTTATTACTTATTTAACTTTAACAGCCTGTAGCCCCTAAAGTATTGATCGCAGAGTAAAAATAAACATACCTAATTTGTAGTAAATTTTATGTTAAAACTTTTGTCTTAAGTAATTATAATGCTATTCGTACAGATATTAGAGATATGAGCAAAAATATGAAAAAAGTACCTTCAAACCCCCTCTACACCCCCAGCATTCCCCCTACCCTCGAGGACTTTTAGTATGTTTATCTGGCGGCGTAGCACGGTCGCGTTTTTATCCCTTATCACCATGCCTGTCACGTTCTAACAAGTATGTTAGTGCGAAAGGGACGCGCATAGTGATAGTCGATAAAAATGGATCCGTGCTGCGCCCGCAGGACACCACAAGGTATACTTGTACCAATTTTCAAAACTACACGAATTATTTCCGCAGATTTTTCTAATTTGCTTAGGCTACTGGGAGGTTTTTAAATTGTCCATGTTTTGGACTCGAGGAGTTAAATCTACTAGCTCCTGGCCATGATTCCTTTCGCGTTAACATTTTTATCTCACCATGTCACCTCTTAAAACTATGTACAGTGAAACCTGGGTAATTGAAATCTCAAAGGCCCGGCAATTTTGTGTCCATTAACCAGGTTTTTCAAGCCAATTAACGAGATTCAAAAATCGTTGTTTCAATTATAGAGGTTCTCATTAATAGAGGATGCGTTCTGACAAATTTCTTTTATGGAGGTGCAAATAACCATTGAATACATATACATATTATATAATGAACACTTTTCTTATAACCGTTTGGGTTTGAAAAAGATTCTCTTGAATTGTAGAAGAAAGTTTTATCGGAATGTTTACTATGTTTTTGATTTAATCAATACTATGTCATCAACTACAGGCTGTGATAAATAGTATAAATATCCAGTAAATAAAATGAATTCTAGTAATATTAAAATATGTATTTAAAATAAAATTATCATTGCTATAAAAATATTGTTTCTGATCGCTACATTATTTCTATTACAGAGATAATAAGTAAGACTCGTTTCAATAATAGAGGTAATAAGAAAAGCTAAAATAACGGATTTTTTTAGCTCAGGTTCAATTGGGTACTTTCACACGAGATTATTATTAGAAAAACATAGATAGCAGTTTTTTTAAACACAATTTCTATTTAATAAATCGGATAGAAGTATAAAAAGTAAGTGAGTTGACTGTGACGTCACTACACACGTTTTCATTTAAATCCCATATTAGCAAATCGTTTTGACAGTTCTAAAAAAGAAGCTGATTTGACTACTAGGAAAGTAGCCAATTATAGAAGTCTTGGCGATGTGGTCAATTACAGAGGCAAAATTAAGAAATGCACTAAAATCTAAATTGCAATTATAGAGGTTCCAAATTTTCAATTATAGAGGCCTATTGGTTGAAATTATTGAGGTTTTCCATTTATCCAGGTGGCCAATAAATCAGGTTTCACTGTAATTGACTTTTTACTTTGACAGGTCAAAGAGTAGAACACCAGAGAAACCATCCCCAGTGAAGTCAAAATCGCGGTCACCTTCGCCGAGACGGCGCTCCACAGCGTGGAGAAGAGAACGAGACAGTAAATATCTTACACTTTTAATAGCCGTAACAGACTACCGCACCGCACCGCACCGTGACCTTGGTAGTCGGTTGCGGCTTTAACCTATAGTCCATGGTTAATTGCTGGGTTACACCGAGCCAGCGTTTCTAGTGGTTCTGAATAAGGAAGAAGAAGAAGGATATCTAGTTATTTAGTTAGAGCATTTCCCCCATATATTCAATGCAAAACAATCGTCTTCCTCAGTTTTATATTTGCCAAAAGGAACTAAAACAAATGTGTCAGAGGTTCAGATTAAATACGTCTATGACTCTCTATCTATGTGATACTCTAAACCAGCGGTCGGCAACCTGCGGCCATTTTGTATGTAATAGTGACACACGGCAATGTCTCATAAAGTCATAAATATTAACAATGTACGGCCCGCCTCACCTCCGTTAACTACTATGTGGCCCTTGGCTGCTAAAAGGTTGCCGACCGCTGCTCTAAACTAATACTCTAATACCTATGTAGGTATATTGATTTAAATTTATAATGGCGCGTTTTGTTTAGGTCGCAGAAGATCGCGGTCGCGTTCACGGTCCCGGTCTCGCAGCCGCTCGCGGTCGCGGTCGCGCGAGCGAGACCGCCGCGAGCACCGCGAGTCGCCGCGCACGCGCCGCGTCGAGCGGAGTCGGTCGCCGACGCCGCCTAGCTTCCTGTGAGTAACACCCTTAGGGCCACTTGCACCATCCCACTAACCCGGGGTTAAGAGGTTAAACCGTTAACCTAGTGTCATATCGCTGGCCCAATATTACAGGGATCTATGTTACATTTTCAAGATAGTTGAAATTCTACTTAATGTCACTATGACAATGTTCAATTTTCAGTTCGATAAAAGTGAAACATAGAATTATCATTACTTAATACTTGTATTTAGATAGTTATTAAGTTTGCTTTATTATGTTTATAAACACGTACTTTTACTGTTTTATTGTTCGAAGCACATACTATGTAGGTATTTACTGTTTATTGTCTGGTTGATAGTTTAATCTCACCTTCTCCCATGTGTTAGCTTAGTTTTGTTCTTTAATTTTATTTTATTGTGTTTTTCTCTCTGGTTGCCCTGAAAACCAGCGCCATGGCTAAGTATCTTAGCCATCGGCAAATGCTGAGTGGCATCCATTTTGGTGTTAGTATGTATTAGGCCCACTTGCACCATTCCACTACCCCGGGGTTAACTGGTTAAACCTGGAGTTGCCATGGTTACCAGTACAATTTGACACTAGGTTAACGGTTTAACCGCTTAACCCCGGGTTAGTGGGATGGTGCAAGTGGGCCTTAGAGTAAGATGTATTTTAGGTTAAGTTTTATTTTGACACCAAATAAACTTTTTCTATTTCTATAACCCTGTAATATTGAGCCAGCAATATTGTATTGGTAACCATGGTAACTCCAAGTTTAATCGGTTAACGTTAAGTTAGGTTTATTATCAAGTGACAATTTTGTCTTAGGATGGTATACCTATCCAATTTCTTTGTCCAATAGGTATTGTGTTTCACATTTTGCTTCATTAGAGATAGAGACACAATTAAATTGAACAGGTGGAATACCACCCTTAAGCGATCCTATCTCTGAACTCTGTGGTACCGAAACAAAAATTCACGGCGTTTTATTGCCGGTATTGGTATTTCATAATTTCAGTGAAAGCTTGCACGTAATTAATTCTTCGATGACTTACTTGACTTCCTATTAAGTCTAAGTCCTATGTTCCCTAGGTGAGGCAGAGGGCCTCAACAGTGCGCCGCCATCTCGTTCTGTCTTGGGTTGCGTGCATCGCTTCGATAGCCCGATTGTCGTCAGTCAAATTCTTTACCGATATACATCAATATTATTTGTACGCTATGCAGAGGTTCCGGTTCAACGTTCGTCGCGTCATCTAGCGGGCTGGACGCGAGCAACAAGGGCCACCAGCTGCTGCAGAAGATGGGGTGGAGCGCGGGCGGGCTCGGCGCCTCCGGGCAGGGCATCGCGGAGCCCATCAGCGGGGGACACGTGCGAGACAAGCAGGACCAGTACAAAGGTGCACTCACTACTTTATTCTTATGAGGATAACGTCCGACCAAGAATAGTCTGCAGCAGATTTGATAGCCCACGCAGTGAAAGTGTTATTTTAAACGTCAAACTTCTATGAAATTATGCCGTATAAATGACACTTGCACTGCGTGGGCTATCATATCCGCTGCAGACTTTTTTTGGTCCGACTTTAGCAACTTGACATTGTTGACTGTCCGAGATCTGCAACGGTATCAAGGTCGCGTTATTATCACCTGTCATGTCAATCATGTCGTGCGTCACTTTCGTTTCATACTTGTTAGAACGTGACAGGCATGGTCACAAAATGAATAATAGTACTGCCGTACAGAATGGAAACTTCTAACAAACAGTGGGAAGACACTCCTCACTTCGGTCGAACTCGGCTCCGTTCGGCTCAGCATTGCTCCGAGCAATTATTAGGGTTGGCACCACTTGACTTCCTTTTGCCTGCACGACCACAGATAAGATGAACACTTGAATTTTGACAACCCTAAATAGCCGAAAGGGATAGTGCCATATGTTAGAAAGGGATAGCATGATTCGACCCTAAACCGATGTCAACTTCGGGTTTGTAGGAAGTGTCCTCTCTGTACGGTTATTAATTCTGTGCTATAAAACCGAAGTTTGACAGCTTTTCAGGGTCGAATCATGCTGTCTCTTTCTAATAAATTGCACTATCCCTTTCGGCTGTTTAGGGTTGTCAAAATTCAAGGCATTATCTTTGTGGTCGTGCACGCAAAGGTACGTCAAGCTGTGTCAACCCTAATAATTGCTCGGAGCAATGCTAAGCCGAGTTTGGCCGAAGTAAGCAGTTTCACACCCCTGGCATGGTGACGGATGATAAAAAGGCCACCACATAGCCTTCTGATCCCTACTAATATTACAAATTAAAAAAAAAAACGTTCAGGCAACTCAGGCCCTTAGACCTTACAAACTATGTAACATACTTACATATAACTCATCTAAGTTTTCATTTATGAATAATGAATTTTTATTTCAGGTGTTGGTGTTAACTTAAATGATCCGTACGAAAACTTCAGAAAGAACAAAGGTGCAGCATTTATTACAAGAATGAAAGAGAGAGCACTGGAGCGCTCCTCATGATCAGTGTAGGCTCGAGTAGATGTATATTATGTGTACAATGAGATTGTGTGGTTGGGATATGATTTATTTTATCTAAATCATCTTTAAAATAAATTTTATGAATTTTATTTTGTTGTCTGATTATTACAAGAAACATCTTTCCTAAGGGTTGTATTCCATCTGTCCAATGTGCATTGCGTCTCACTTTCTCATTAAGCAAGACGCGAGATGCAAAACTAAGATATTGGACAGATAGAATACCACCCAAGGGACACTAATTAAAATTATGTGTACATATTTTAAAGCATATTTGGTTCGACCGACTGGATGCTGCCCTGTAGGCCATCCTAAGGGCTGATTTAGACGGTGCGCGAACTCTCATGCGATTTTAGTTACATTGCGGACTGTTGGTGACATCCAATTCAGCCGACCAATCAAAAACCGTAATGTAATGAAACTCCCATGCGAGTTCGCGCGCCGTTTAAATGAGCCTTAAGTATCGATATGCGGATAGAGAGTGGAGGAAGATCTCCGGGAGCTCGGCGTCAGTGGAAACCGGCGTGGATCCAAACAGGACCGGGTGAAATGGCGTGCTGGAGGCCAAGACTCATTTTGGGGCGTCACGTCTAATAAACTAGTATTTTATAAAGCTTCCCTTACCAATTAATATACATTAATAGTTAGTATATGAGTGTAAAGTTTTAAGATAAATTCCTTCTTCAATTTGACGGCTAAAGTAGATGGCGTTGCAGCGCCCGGGAATAACTGGTTCATGTAACTTGAGCATGTTCGCGCATTTAGCCGGCGCCATGTGCATGCGACAAGATGACCCGACACGGTAGTTGTTAATTAGGTAGCCTTTGTTATAATATGCCTGCCATGGTCAAGCCATGGTATAACTGCCATTTGGGAGCAACAGCACTAAGGGGCAGTTGCATCAACCACATTTGACAGACTGATCAACGTGAGCCGGCGCGCCCCGGCGCTTTACTATGAAACTATCCATACATAAAAATTTTGCGAACTCTTTAACGATACGAACAGTTTGGTGCAACCGACCCTAAACGTCAAGGACCCATACTCTCATACAATCAGACTAGAGGGTTAGTAGGGTAGGGTAAGGGTAGTGAAAGTATTGCGCTAAGCTCTGAACTTTCAAGTGTTCATAGGCTATGGGTGTCTGCTGTAGTATAAAAAAAAACCAATAAAACTTAGTGGATTTGTTTATTAACAATTTTTACAACAGACTTACATTATTTCAATTAGAGTTCAAAATTATCTTCATAGTTATCTTTAAATTCGGCAAGCCTATCCAAAGTCTCCTGATACTCGGAAGCTTCCAAGCCTTCCTCTCGAAACTTGTGTAGTTTTGCAAATTTTACCCTGCTCACCTCTCTGTGTAGCTTTTCAAGCATATCTGTTAGGAAATTGCCATTGTGGTACCCCGCTATTACTGGACAACTTTGAATCCGGTCTTCACTAACTCCGTTTGTGACAAGACCATATTTATTTAAGTTATCTGAGAAAATCCTTGGATAAGGACTTTTCAGCTCTAAAGGATTATCACATACTGTAACATTAGTAGCAGATAGGAAGTTGTTTGCTTGGAAATATAACTCCATCATTTCTTTGACATCCCTGCACCTGTAAGCTGGTAAATTCATCTGCTCTTTAGCATTCTGTAGAGGGGCTTTTAGATAAGTCTCTGGTATACCTCTCACTGTAATGAGTTGAAACATTTTATCTGTTGCAATCTTACAACTGGGCGTTATAGGTGTGTAGATAGGTTTTGTAGTCCTATTCAAGTAGTCAATTAGATACTCTGAATCATTCATAGTAAATGGAATGCCCATGGATGCTGCGGCCATTTTTCTTCCATAGCCAGTCATATCTGCACACATATCAGACAAGGTGTAAGTATTGCTTTTGTGCCTGTATTTTTGGCTCAGTGTGTCCAAGGCGGAGGCCAGTAATGCTGATGAGTGGTAGTAATTTTTTGGATTGTAATTAACATGTTCAAAAAGCCTAGGACTACCTGGCTTTCTCCAGCCTTTCTCTCCTGTACACAGTGGAACAAATAAACTAGAATGCTGAGATAATCCTTCAATAGAAAAAAGTATATTGACAATTCTTATTGAATCTTTTAGGTTTGAGACATCTCTTTCTTCTTGTGTCTGTGGAGAGTTGTCTGGATAATGAGAAGCTATAATAGGATGGCAGAGCAAGGGTTTGGTATAATCATCCACCATATCTTCAATACATGCTAAAGCAAGGCCCGAGAACCCATCAGTGCAGTCAAAGTTTATTTGGAAACCCTGTATACTATCACATTCTTCAACATATTTTCTGATATTATCACTGAAGTCTTCGCCAAATTGAGATTTCCATACTGGTCGTCCAAGATGAAACAAATCAAATGGTGCCTGGAATTATAAAAAATATTTATAGTCAGCCTACTAGACTGAAGAATATATAACTGGAACAAGAAAATGACAAAACAAACAAAAGCTTACCTTATCATCTCCATGGCTGTATTCTTTGACAATGTTAACAGTGCGAGGATGGAATCTTGGATACAAAAAGTCAGTCCAAGTGTTCACACTCTCCTCCAATCTGTATTGTTTTGATCCGGCAACAGAGGGCCCCGCAGAATCAATGTCCTCTAAGAATTCATTCTTAAGAGCGACCGGTTCCTCAATTTTTTCAATACTTTCCCAAGTAACATCCTCAACATTTACAAATTCATCAGGCAATCCACCACTTGCGGGCAATGTTTTCAAAGAGCCCTTTAAATCGCATAAAAGTAACCTAGGAGTGTATGTGATCTCTCCCGTTGCGGTTTGTCCCTCTCGATACAGAATATCATGGTTGCATTCGGTTTTGCTCGCACCGGTGTAGTCGAAACCAAGTTCTTGTATGTTCCAAAAATGAGATCCAATGTAATTTGAATAGTGCCCAAATTGTATAGTAAGTATTTCACGTTTTGACATGATGACGACACTGAATACAAGATTTTAATCTAATACATTTCAATTAAAAACACCAAGACAAAGCAAAGGGAACTATGATGAAGCGAGGATCAACAAAACGCGAGTTTGACGTTTGATTCGACCATAGATATAAGAATATATACAGATGCCTTCCAAGCGAGCTGTCAGTGGGACCACTTTTTGTTTAGTGTACGATTAACAAAGCGACCCACTTTGCTGTAGCGATGTCGATAAAGTCATATCGATAAACTATCGACATTTCTTGCAATTTTAATTTTACTTCAAAGGTTTAACTATACCTAAAATGAACAAAAACGCTTTTATTCTTTATTGTGGTTATCAGATCACAATTTTATAGTCACGCCCCAGGAGAGAACCAAGGGAAACTTCAGATATTTAATTAAAATACATAAATACCTACTAAAATAGGTGGTCCGCAATAATTGAAATATTTTATTACATCATAATATATTCATTATCTATTAGCATTTCAATTATGCTTATGTTTAACGAAGATATTGAAGCTTCAATTAATCGCTATTTCGTTCCGCCGTGTAGCGTTTATCGATATATAACATGATTAAAATCGACTTTTTACATCCCTAAAAGAGCACACATATACGTTTTTACACACACATGCACAACCTGGGTCGCCTAAAAAGGGGCCACTTGGATTTGAAGTCCATCTTGTCAACAGTATGGTTGTCCTTTTTTGACAAACGGCATTTTTAAAAGAGCAAGGAGAGAGAAATGATACTAGTTGCTGCGCCGTGAAAGAGAACAGACAGAGTAGGGGGCTTGGATTTGACATTCAAGTTTTTTTAAAGATATATATTTGGATTCTAGGATTTTTACTTTAATTATTCCTGTTGTTAAAATACACTTTCCTGAATTTAGTAACATAAGACCAAAGAATATAATACTGCATGACAGAGATGCAGCAATGCATAGAAGTGGTATGGAGTTATCTGTATTGTGTCCCATTTAAATGTCTGTACAGACTGAGACAATTTTTCGCCACTCAAATCAGTGGCCCATTTTATAAAGCTACAAGTTACAATTTACAAGCGGAAGTCTCTTTCTAACCCTATGTGTTAGAACGTGACTTCCGCTTGTAAATTGTAGCTTTATAAAATAGGCCACAGGCCGTGCGCCAATTTGACTGATTTTCCGATACAATTGGGGCGCGGACGCAAGAATATCAATTTGTGACGCTAGTATTCGCCTTTGGGGGCATTTTTTTTTTCATGTGACGCAGCTATAAGTGAGAGCGAGAAAAAATTCTTTGTTCGAAAACATTTTTCAGTCACTATTTTCTAGAGATGCACCGGATATCCGGTTACTATCCGGTATCCGGCCTATCCGGCCATTATTTTACTATCCGGCCGGATACCGGATAGTGACCTGCTATCCGGCCGGATACCGGATAGTAACATTGCTTGATTTCAGAGTAAACAAATTGAATTTAAGAAACAGACACGGTCATAATCGTACTTGTTTATTATTTTAAAACAATTTAATCATTCCACTGACTTGCACGCGCACTCATTTCGAACCTAGAAATGAGTCCGCGCGAACGTTTACTAGGAAACAGGTCAAACCTGCAGAATGCGGACCTGAAAAACCGAAATGTAGGTATAGTTCCGCCGGCCGAATATCCGGCGGCCGGATACCGGATATTCGGCCAGTGTCCAGGCCGGATATCCGGTATCCGGTATCCGGCCAAACAACTATCCGTTGCATCTCTACTATTTTCGGAAATAGAACTCTAAAAGAAAATTTGTTTTTTGTTTCAACCCTTACGTTACGGTAACGTAGTGATTGTATGCTCTTTGCTTACGGTGTGGGATGCCGTTGGAAGTGGGTCTATACAGCTTGGCAAGAGTAGAAATTAAAAAGTGGCTACACTGTATAGTCTGTATTTTTAGGTATTTAAATAAAAGTAAACAAACAATTTGTAAATTTTCGGGTAGTTATAATATTTATTGGCTAAACGACCAATTACAAAACCGCCTGTATCAGTCACTGAACGACTTGACTTTAACCTACATTATTTGATCGTGTAATGTTTTCATCTACCCTCAACTAGCTTAAGGAGCCATTTGAGGGTAGATTTTGTTTACTTTTATTTAAATACCTAAAGATACAGAGTATAGCTTCGTCCTGTTTTCTTATATGTATACTGGTTTGAAAGGGACGACACTATACAGGGTTGCCACTTTTTTAATTTCGACTCTTTTTTGCCAAGCTGTAACTTTTCTGATAAATTGAATTATTTTGGAAATAAGGGATTTTTTTTCAAAAATAATTAACTAAAGATAGCTTTGGCCATATTTGTTTAGACAACCCTATTTATTTATTATGTTCAGGAACATAATTATATTATTTCATAAAAATTTAAGTTTCAGGCGGTATATCGTACCTAGACTATAATTATGGTATAGGAGACAAACGAGCAGACAGATCGCCTAATGGTAAGCGATTACCGCCTCCCATGGACACCAGTGGGGTTGTAAGTGCGTTGCCGGCCTTTAAGATAGAAGTACACTCTTTTATTGAAGGTCGTACCGGTCTGGAAATACCGCAGGTGTCATGGTCATGGATATGTGTAAGGATTTGGGGCGTGGTTGAGAAATAAAACAGAACATATTGAATTTCATTTTTATTACAAAAATGTTATTAAAAATCATATTCGACTCGGCATCCTTACATTATTTAGTAATAAACCTACATTTAAATTTCTACTGCTGTCTTACAAACTAGTTATTTTATTTAATCATATTTTACATGGATGTTGAAATACTGGCAGTGGAAAAATACAAATTCTATTTTATGTTACAAAATTGGTTAGAGATACGTTACATTGCTTCATTATTTTATTACTTTACGGAAGTCCAATAATAAAAGTTCAGATTCTTGGCATTGCTTTACATATGAGGCAGTTCCACTAGATATATCCAATACCTACGCCATTTGCAACAATTTCGCCTTACACAAGTGGGGTTTACCTTTAAGCAATACAAAATAATCGTTTTTTCAGCAAATGTTTTGCTTACACATAATTCATAAACACGTAAGTGTAGCTAAAATAGTATGTATGTATTAATTTATTATCAATAAAAATTCACAAACATACGCAGTGTTATTAATTATTACAAGCAAATTATTTCCCGCTAAATCTATTTACACATTGCACGCTATTGAAATTTTATTAATAATGTCAATAATAATAGTAGTATGCACCTAACAAAGTCTTGTTGCGCTCCAACTTTAGAACGCTGGTGATTTCAATATTTGTGCCATTTTCAACCAAAAGGGTGCTTACTGTAGGTTTGTCAATAAGGCGCTATTTCCATATAGCTTCAATTTGAAATCAACCTTATTACAACCAACAATGTGGTGCCTTTTGGTTGATGACGTCACATGTTGTCGTACAAGTTACATTTTCCTTCATTCAGATTAACCAACATCCATAAACTAGGGCGGCTGTGTACTGCACGACGTTTTCACACACGAACTTTTGGTCCTAGATGCTACATAACATAAGGTAGAAGTACTAGTGCTCGACGCTGCACTAGTATTCGACACGGACACTTTATGTCAAAGTGACAAGGATTAAATTTGAATACAGATAAATCTTCGCCGTTCAAATTTAACCTATATTACTTTGACATAAAGTGCCCATGTCGAATACTAGTACTTCTACCTTAGTATACACGTGTAGTTAAAACGATTCGCCTCGTGCGCAACCGCCGCTACCCTTCAAGTCAGATTTGTTACTTGGGCCATGATCTAATTAGCTACTTACATATACCGTTAAAGAGTAATGGGCATATGGAGTGATGCGTTTGTAATGTAGCAAAGCGCATCATTGACAACAGTGTATTGAGGTGGATTCTTCTGAGCATGAAACATCGACAAAAATATAAACGATTGCCGAGGTGATGGTCTACAGATTGGACTAAAAGTTAACGCAAAATTGCAAGACCTCATTTTGTTCTAAAATTGAATAAAAATAAAAATAGCTGAAGTGCGGGCATGTGGTAAATGAGGCAATGATACAAAGTTAATGACATACTTAGCCAACAAAAGAATTCTGTGCTTCTCGGGAAAGAATTGATATAGGTACAGTCGCCATCAGATAAATCGGAGCGGCAAAGGTGCTCAAAAATATCTGAACATGCACTCTAACGCCTTGACAATAAACACCTGTTCAGATATTTGTGAGCTCCTTGGTCGCTCGCGACTGTACAAATTCATTACAGTTCTGTGCAACTGACATCAGTCGCGTGGAGCGATTTTTCGGAGAAGAATACCACAATAAAGATATAGGTACTTACTTACATAGAAAATTTTAATAAACCTAAGTTGCAAGTTATACTGAGCGTTTAGCCAGATATAAACGATTATGTTTATAAATTAGGCTTGGTTGTCAGTCCATTACGCCATTACTCTTTTTAATACAATCTTTTTGTTAACACAATTTCACTAACACATTAACATCCAATAAATCACAAGTCCTATTTGCACGTTACTTTTCCTAACATCGTATCACTTGTAATTTCATCAATCCTATGTGTCCGTGTCATAAAAGTTAAAAGTTTTGCATTACAAGTGTGTCGTCACGGTACCTACCTACGGTCGCCATAACACACCGAAACATGCGACACAACTGAAAACCGCCTTGTCGCCGAAATAATTTTTTAGCTTGTAAGATTTTACAATTGTATGTATGTTAGTTTGTAAGGTATGTATCTATGGGCCATAGTTGCCTGATAATAAATGATATTTGATAACAAGCATATCAGATCAGAAGTATCTGAACTGTTATCTTCTTGACAATAGATTATTTATTCAGATGTTTCTATTTATGTTTTCCGGCCAAATATATATTATAACGACTGTATTCTGTACAAACAGCGCTTATAAAACACTTGTACTACAAATAGTCTTGAACTTCTATGACAGGTCACTCGTCCCTACCGCGTAACGTGTTTAAATGCATTGGACTAGGGGTGTGCTTTTCCGTAACAAACCATGATCTTGAAGACATGAGATCTACCGTTATCAACACAACCTTAATATAATTTTGCACCTCAATTCAATCACTTAAAATAGTTAAAATACTACTGGAAAAGTCTAATAGCAAACTTTTATTCAGTTCTGTAAAAGCCACTTTCATGAAAGTATTTTTCTATTGCCTGGAAGACTTGATGTTGAAACTAGTCGCTGTTATTTATTACGATTACAGTCATTAGATATACCTATGAATATCCTGAAGCTGAATGAAAATACCAACACAATATCAGAGTTGGGGATAATGTATGGTTATTATTCAATACGTCATAAATAACAGAATCTAGGCACAACAGCAGGGCTAGCCGACAAAAGCATCCGTCTATTTAGAACGTATGCTGCCGACTAGAAGATTTAACTGAGCACACCCTACCTATTTCATAAGATATCGCCTGGAATGACCTGGGCTTACTGACATGATTATCCGGCGTATTTATTGACAAACTTATTGTTTTGCTCGTACGAGAAACACTTAACAAAGAACAAACACAATAACGTCACATACTTAATAATCTTAATTAATCAATGAGAGGTATTGTACAAAAATGAGTCATTTCTGAACCCGGCCAAGTTAGGAATTGGGACAGGTACGATCCCGGGCCATAGGTTCAGAGAAGAGTCATTTGTTTATGTAAAGACCTTCCATCATCGCTCGTCTTTTATTTGCCTTTACAACAAAACAATAATGATGTGCCTAAAACAGTCAAGTCAATATTTTACTTGTCTTGACTGTTTGCATATACAATGTACCAATACCAACTGGTATGGAAGTTCATTGCTCTATATATTTGTCCGAGTACTGACTCAAAGACAAATACTGAGTCATACAAATACAAGACGTAATTACTGAACCACGTTGCATTTTCCGTGATACGACCTTAGCATCTAATTACACGGTTGTTGTCAAGACCGTAGAGTTGCGTGATGGGAGGTTACAAGTAAAACGGTATAGTGCCACATAGTTCCAGTACTCGTATACAGATAGACATAAAACAGCTTATTGTTTACCGCGTGGAACAATATTTGGCACTATAATGCATAACAGACTAGAGCTGCCAGTGTCAACTGTCTTATGTAAAGTAGAACATAAATGTAATAGCGGTGGGAACTTACTTAATACCCGCTATGGTGCGTGTGCGCGCTACTGTACCGAGACTTTAGTCGATAAGTCAACTAATTTCTATAGTTCCTGTCAACGATGCCCAATAGATTACGAGCAAATTGGTAAAGAACTAGAAATCGTTGCCTATGGAATGAACTATTCACTAACACTATCAATTTGTTTATTTACTACATTTGGTGTTATTTTATTTAGTAAATTCTGATGCTTTACTGTTTAGGGGATAACTACCAATTCCCTTTTTAGCAAAATATAGTTATAAATGCTACGTAACGCAACATTTCAGTAAACGTATAAAAGTGTCAATACAGTAGCAGAAACGTTTTTGTACTCACAATGCGGCCGCAACACGGCCCCTTACAAACTAATATGGGAACATTTCATACTCGTATATCGCCTACGTTTGAACACTATTATTTATTTTATAGTACCATTATTAAAAGTTTCACGGACCTCACTATCTAACGCCGAAGCGGTCACGCGAGTTTCGAATTCCCCTTAAACTAAACTAATATACAGTGTAAGATATGTAACAAGTGTCCGCTCGCTAAACGGTCTCACACTACGGGCATACTTTTTACGTGCCAAAAAGGGGCACCACACGCTCGACTTAATTATTACAATTCGAATTTGACATTATTTAATTTTTAATGGAACAGAACGATCACTGGTTCGCCTACGCTAAACTACCTATCGCCTCGACCCCTGTAGATCACATGTGTGTGTGTGTGTTTGTGGTCTAGATGAGCGCGACCCGGTTGACGAGCGGCGTTTTCCGTCGGCTTGTGTGCGCCTGCGTCGTCACCGGCTGGTAGATGAAGCTCGTCTTCGCCCTCTTCGCGGAATGAACTGGTAACAATAACACCCCATGAGATGACAATGTCATAATTGCTGCTATGGAGTTGGCAACTGTCAAAGGTTTGCATAGATGGCGCCATCATAGCTTGCCCCTTTTTCTATAAGATTTTTACATACTTCTAAGGATTGACCGCTATGCTGGCGCCATCTGCTAAGTACTTGGACCGGCCAACCCCATTATTGTTGCTATATGCTATTTGGGGACGCGAATTCGTCTATAGCATCAAATTCGGCTGGTGTAGCCTACAGGTGTGCTAATAAGAGTGAATTGTACATTGTGTTTTTGAAGTTCTTTTAATTCACAAACCACTATGACATCATAAAATAATCAATTCTTCGTTACTGAATACTTACTTGTATAATTTTCTGTGACTGATAGGTCCAACTTCATGGGTTTTGTTACGTCGATATCGATTTCTTCATAGGATTGATCTAACACCTGGAACCAAATGAAAGAAGTCTTTAATTATTCATTACTATAGATATAAGATGTAAACTATAAACAGAACTAATAGCCCGATTCGTTGTTTTGCAACTGTCGGCATGTTGCGTTGTATTAAGTAGAACTAGATTTAAAACCATTTCAACATATCACAACCAAAAAAATAATTACTTATTTTCGACATGATTCACTACAAAATTCCGAAATCAATATAGTTGAATTAAATTGGTGACCAATTGACAATTATAGTGCGGATTCTTCAGTCGGGTGTTGCGTGTACTGCTTTGCCTTGCGACCGAAGTTCAAGTTTGTTAGGAAAACTAGAAAGTTGTGAATTATATGCAACTGACTGTATCTGCAGCATGTTATGTGGATGCAAAAGTGCTATATGTCGTGTCGGCAGTTCAGAGGGTCAAGCCAAGATGACAATTGTTTATGTTTATTGACAAACGCCAATCGCAAAGTAAAAATGTTTCGGGACGACATGCGACGAAAATTCACGTCATCATTTCCATTTTCGACTGGCGTTCACTATAAACAACTGTCCCCGCGGCCAGCATGCCTGTGCTGACACCACCTCCAACCCGTGTCTGACACCTGCAGCACGGTTGTATTGCCTGTAGGCAAGGGTGTACTCACCTCGATGTCGCTCTCGTCGTCGTCGGGCTCGAGGTACTCGTGCAGCGCGCCGGACGCGGCCAGCAGGCGGTACGTGCCGCCCACCATGCCCGTGCCCGACACCTCTTCCACCTCCAGCTCCTGGTCTGACACCTCCTGCAATCAATTAAAGAACTTTAAGAAAGATATAATCGATTAGCCGGGCACTTCTAAGGCTAGTTGCACAAACCATAATCGCATCAATTTCCTTGATAAAATGAGTGACGTTCGCAGCCGATTACTGTCACGATTATGAAATTTAATCCGTCACGCATTTTATCACGGAAAATGACAGATGTAGTGCGCATATCGAGGCCGCAGCGGTAATGTCAATGTCGCACCAGTCATCCGAATATCACCATAGTTATTATCGGTGCAAAAAATAGTTGCCTCCTCCCATTTCTATAAACAGGATGAGACACTACTGACAAATTACGCAAATATCAAGCTGCTCGATATTTCCTGTGAGTGTAAGGTCACCCGGACACATTGCACCTGCGCTACTTCTGATGTGTTTACAATTATGCACATCTGCCCTAACCTTATCATTATCACTTCAAGGTCAGGCGAAGACTTCACACTAACCTACTCAAATAAAGGTTTCACCTAGGATTTGGAACATAACTTGTCTCAAATTTTATGCTCTACATTTTTACTTAGATGTACATCATTAAGTACAGAAATCTTGATATTCGCGAAAAACCAATGTTCGTCACATTTGACTTTGAAAATCTTCCGACGCGGACACGAAATTTTCGTGATTTTTAAGCATAAGACAACTTTTAGAACGCCATAATAAAGGTGTGTACGAGTTTCCAGTTTCTTATACTGGTTATATTCCGTGGTTAATCCGTTTGTCTTACGATATCTGAGTTAAAATACATCTGCCCGATGATCTCCTCGTTGACCTCAGGGTCGACCCGGGCACAGAATAAATAATAGTACTAGGTACAGAAGACTCACTCTCTAACAAAACGCGTCTGTTACGATCAGGACAGATATGGCCGCTAGGTGGCGACAGCGCCACGCACGGCTTATGGCAAACCTCAAAATTGGGGTCGAGCGGATGTACTTTTAGCTACCTGTAGCAAAGCGACGAAATCGCGGAGTGAGACACGCCTGACCCGGGGTCTATGTCTCCGCTCCGCTGTACTTCGTCTCGCCCCGTTCTACTAATAGAGTTACCAACAGAGTTACAACACACCTGCTCGATGATCTCCTCCTCGTCGACCTCAGTCTTGATCTCGGGGTCGATCTCGACGTCCGCGTCGAGCTCGGCGTCGGGGTCTACGTCTGCGTCGTCATCTTCTGCGTCTCCCGCCGCTCCGCTGTACTTCATCTCGCCCCGTTCTAGCGCTTCTAAGCTTTCTGGAATGTTAAATAGACATCAGGAATGTTGGGGTTTTGATGCAATATCTAAAATAATTCGGCAAAAAGTCAGGTCAATCGGTGCTACCAGTGCGTACTCCAGTAAGTTTGTAGATACTTGTTCGGTAGTAGGTCCATATTTACGTCGCAAGTCGCGAAATCGAGTTTCAAGAACTTTGGCTTTAGATGCGTTATAAATAAGATTGCTAAACCTTATTGGACGAACGTATTTAGGTGATTCGATCGGTAAGTACACGATCTAGTTAATTTGTGCTATAGGACAGTTGGAAAAACTTGACATTAAATAAAAGGAACTTGTACGAACCTGGATAAACCATCGCCTTTTTAATGGCCTGAGGATCTTTCCGTGACCACTTTTGAACTTCCTCGTCCATTTTCCCCACTTTCGACGGATTCATCGCCCATAAGCAACCTTTTCTTTGACTGCCATTCGTCGACGGCTTTTCAATTTTCTCAAAACATTTATTTAAACTAAGATTGTGACGTACTGAATTTTTCCAGCCATTTGGCGCCGTTTTGAAATAAGGGAAATGTTGACTGAAAGAAACAAAAGCGATTAATATAACGCTGCATTTACGCTAGTTAGTTAAAGTATTCAACAGTAGTTCCTGAACTTACCACATGAAGTTGTAAATCTCTGACACGGGTAAACTACCGGTCCTTGAGTTTTTGAGCGCCATCGCGATCAGACAAGAGTAAGAATACGCGGGCTTAGGGAACTCCCCCGCCCCGGCAGTGAGCTTGGTTGTCGTGTTTACAAACTTCGCTTGGCTCGCGTCCACTGTGAACGCTCCGTTAACTGAAGTCTTAATTATTTGCCTATTATTATTCAACGAAGAGTTGTCAATTAGTATTGTCGCTTGACTCTTGTTACTATTTGCTAAAATTGTCCTAGATTGCTGTGCGTCTAATATATGAATATTGCCGGAAATAATGGTTTTAGTTCCTAATTGTTGCGTTACTTTTTGGCTCGTGTTCAGAATTGAACAGTTTTTATTATTGACTTTTATTAGTTCCTGGGCTGCCTTTATCCTGACGGTTTGAGTGTGCGTTGGTGTGGTGTTGGCCTTCAGTTTGCTAGTGTCCAAGTCCTTAAATAAATCCTTCACTACATGCTTGTCCTGTTTTCGCACATAGATGACCATTTGTGTGGCTTCTTCAAGGGATTTCTTGACAACGGGCTCCTCTGGTTCCACCTTAGGTACCTTGATCGTGTTCGGTGAGAAGGTAAGATGGCTCTTCTCCTCTTTAGGGCTGGGTGCCGACGTGTTGCTATTTGAATCACTGCTGGCTGCTGAAGTTAGTAATAAATTTGAAGCCTCTTCCTTAACAATATTCTTTACCGGAGTTTCAGCGAATGTGGACGGCATTACAGAGTTAGGATTCACCATTACGGCGTTTGCTTCGGAACCGTACAGGTCTAAATTGTGAACAAAACTATTAGACGAGTTGTTGAGCCATATCGAAGAATTGTCTGTATCCATATCTAATAGGGGAGGGAGTTCGGAAAAATTTAATCCCAGGGAATCCTGAAAAACAAATATTATTTTTTATTTCCGGGTATAGATAAATTCAGAAAATGTATGTATGGTGTAGGTATGAGTGATTTCTAACCGGAAAATCCGTTATACTGCTTAAATCTGTAGCCATCTCGTTCTTGATGTCCATGTCCAGCATATCCTGGAGTGAGTCGGTGATGTATAAGTCCATTTCTGAGCACCCCTGAAACAGGAAACGACAAATGAAATTTACATTATAGGTATGTATAATTATCCAATATGAATAAAATGGCTTTTCTAGATAAAGAGTCTAAACCACTCCTAAATTGAAATTTAAAAGTAAATAATTTTTATTAGTTTTGTTTTTGTCAAATAACGAAATGTTACCAAAAAACAAATGCCAAAAAAAAGACAAAGATAAAAAATTTAAATGAACAGACTGGTAACAACAACAATCATCGTATTATACCTACGATACCATTATATTCGACTGTTGATTTCGGCAGGAATACTTAAAAGAAATACCTTTGGGTACGAAACCCTAAAAATTGGGAACGTTTTCAGTTTGATTAGAGAGAACATTAATTGAAAGCACATTTTCGCGCCATTTTGTGTAGCGCAGATGGCGGGCGGGCGCGTGCAGTGGAACGGGACGGGAAGGACAGCACAATGAAACCACTACGCAAGTAGTAGTGGAAACCTGTTCTGCTTGTGGTATGCGCTACCAAACCATAGTGTGGCGAAAATTAAAACCGTAATTCGCATAAATTTTAAGCAGTAACCAACAACTTGTTAATTGATATTTTGTTAGACTGGCATCTTGTTAGTTTTATTGAATGTTCAATGTTCTAAATTGATCAATATCTTAGTCACATCAATTAACACTAACATGTAACACCGCAATGACTACTTGCAAGGAAACGAGAATGCTGGCAAACAATTTTGATCATTTATCTAGTTATTCAAAAACATTCCGTGCGCTTGTTTTTTTTTGATAGACCTATACCAACCCATGGCTCGTTGTGGGCGAGGGACCGGACTGGATCGGCCGAGCGGGCGGCATGCATAAAAAACGTTTCGAAGGCTTCCAAGATTTGGGACGATGCTTTTTGTAGAACTTTTACTCGACGTACACGGGCCGGCCGTGACTATAAATAAACTCGTTCGGCGTACAGCGGCCCATTACGTTATTATTAATCAACTTCCATCTTCCGGTAACATTAGGTAACAGATAATAAAGCAAGTCTACTAACAAAAAATTAATAATTGGACTGAACATAATTTATTAATCTTCAAAAATGTTTTGACGTTATTATTAACTCTACCGTACGTTATCAGGCTTCAGACCGTAATTTCAAGATATGAAAAAAAAAAAATCATAGCACCGAAGCAAGAAGAGTGCAATGGCAGATAAGAACACGAAACGATTTCTTTATCAATTGGATGTTTACCAACAAAAATAAGATTGGACATATCTATACTTAATTGGATTGTAGGTGTTTAGGATTTTACCACCTTCAATGTAAACAATCACCACACCTACAAGCATGAAATCCGTTTTAAATGATTAGCGCAAACATTTTCCCGCCGCTTGATAAATTGGTTTAAAAACTCGCGAGAAAGAGAAGGCTCAAAGTAGGGTGGACGAAAGAGAAGACAACAGCGGGTTGGACGAGGGTGAACCGACCCCTGACAGCCGGCGAGTCGCGCTCAGTGAAGTTCACGCAGTTCCCACAGATTACACAGCGAATAACAATTAAAAATGTAAATTAAAGCAAAAACTACCTTACGTGTGTATTCTTTAAAAGCGTCTCTAATATACTATTTAAACAAAACAACTAAATTATTATTCACAGTGACATGTCTAGCCTGCGACATGTCTTTGTTATATTCGTCTGTGATTATTCAGTTGTAATATTTCACAAGTCGAACAAAAGTCTATGCGTTTTTTCGTAGCGGAGTCGTGTCTCAGAGGGCCATGAACTCGGTCTTTATTACCTCTAGAGTTCATCTTGCGCACGTGAGATTACCTATTTCAAGCCTCATAATCGAATCAGGAAGTTTTTTTTTTATATCCTTCTTGCAATTCATGAAATGTACCTACTTGAAGTAAGTACCTACTTACTAAACCTAGGTACCTAATAGGTTCATAAATATCGAAGGCAATGATGTTTTTTTATAAAAGGATGCAGTCATTGCAGCCCAGCCCCTCATTCCCAAAACATCCTTTACCTATTCCAAGTAATCCCTATTTTATCCAGGTACACTTAAAATAAATAAATAACTACCTACTATTCCTAAAACAAATAAAAATTACGCTCAGAGAGTAGACACAGGAACAGTCTGTAACATCCTTTGTAGTAAACGGAAGATGGCTACGTTTTCAGAAAGTCATCCCTATTTTATTCAGTTACATCTTTAAAAAAAACCGGGCAAGTGCGAGTCGGACTCGCGCACGAAGGGTTCCGTACTATAATGAAAAAAAAAACAAAAAAAAAAAACAAAAACAAAACGGTCACCCATCCAAGTACTGACCACTTCCGACGTTGCTTAACTTTGGTCAAAAATCACGTTTGTTGTATGGGAGCCCCATTTAAATCTTTATTTTATTCTGTTTTTAGTATTTGTTGTTATAGCGGCAACAGAAATACATCATCTGTGAAAATTTCAACTGTCTAGCTATCACGGTTCGTGAGATACAGCCTGGTGACAGACGGACGGACGGACGGACGGACGGACGGACGGACGGACGGACGGACGGACGGACAGCGAAGTCTTAGTAATAGGGTCCCGTTTTACCCTTTGGGTACGGAACCCTAAAAACTACGTACTAATTCCTAACCCAAATCAAAATGACGGTCAGAGAGTAGACACAAGAACAGTCTGTAACATACTTTGTAGTAAACGGAAGATGGCTTCGTTTTCAGAAAGTCATCCCTATTTTATCCAGGTACACTTAAAATAAATAAATAACTACCTACTACTCGTATTCCTAACCCAAATCAAAATTACGGTCAGAGAGTAGACACAGGAAAAGTCTGTAACATCCTTTGTAGTAAACGGAAGATGGCTACGTTTTCAGAAAGTCATCCCTATTTTATCCAGGTACAATTTAAAAAAAAAACTACGTACTATTCCTAACCCAAATCAAAATGACGGTCAGAGAGTAGACACAAGAACAGTCTGTAACATCCTTTGTAGTAAACGAAAGCTACGTTTTCAGAAGTACGGGGTACCGTGTACCCTCGTGGAGGCGCCGCGAGGGGCCCGCGCCGGCGTCGCCGTGTCCTCGAACCTGACCGCGCGCGGTCGCCTTGAACTCGGAGCGGTCGCAGCCGCCGCAGAGTACTCGGAAAAATCGACGCCCGAGAAAAATATCATCCGAACTCGTGCACGGAAATTGTACACGTGTTTCTACAATTTAGAGTGTATTAACTATTCATATGAAATAGACAAGTCATTGTAGGTCCTGCTGTTAATTATAAAACACTAGATTCTAGTACTTAAAATAATTAATAATTTTGAAGCCACCTAATAACGAATACATTCCTTTTCCGGGAAGGGAGTAATTCGTAATTCCTCATAATTAATTAATATACTTTATGATTTTTTTTTAAAAATGAGACAAATTTGAAAATTTTGTAGTATTGGTAGCAGAGGAAAATGTATGTGAACCTTGCATATCTGAGGGACTACAAATTTCCAAACAACCCGCCCTATGCGCGCGCAATATCAGGGGTTCCGTATTGATCTCATGCGCGGCGCCATCCCCTCGGTCTTCAATTTCCCTTTTCGAAACGAAGGGAGGAAAGTAAATATAAGAATCCGATGCTATTTTCGAAATATCTAATAAGTTAAAACATAAGTTAAATACCTATCTACCTGGAAATGTAGGTACGTTTTCGTATTTTAATACAAGAAACATTGAACGTTCGCGGATTCGCGGCGCTCCACCGATTATGACGACGATCGGGTCAACAACCTCTCTGTAAATTAGTAACTCGGCGGTCTACTACTTATTGTTGCACGTAGTTCTTGCTGAACTCATAACACGTACACGTAAATGATACTGAATAAACTCATAGTATTAAATAATCTGTCTAGGTACCAGAGATGGAAAACCACCCTGGAACCAATGGAAAATCATTAGAACTTCAAAAATTTTTTTATGAAGAAGATAGTGAATCCAATAAAAATAAAATGTGATACGTTACGGAAGTCAGATCAAGACGTCCCTCGAAATATCGTATAAAACAGCGTTTATTTTTATTTTTTATGGTTATGGGCTTGTGCACAAATCACGCGAGGTTCGATGGCGGGAGGGAGGTCACGAAAAAATCACGATAGATCACGT